>NC_048593.1:16214900-16514900 GCF_013265735.2 Oncorhynchus mykiss
TTGTGTGGCTCCCTCCCTGGTGACTTGTGTGGCTCCCTCCCTGGTGACTTCTGTGGCTCCCTCCCTGGTGACTTGTGTGGCTCCCTCCCTGGTGACTTCTGTGGCTCCCTCCCTGGTGACTTGTGTGGCTCCCTCCCTAGTACTTGTGTGGCTCCCTCCCTGGTGACTTGTGTGGCTCCCTCCCTGGTGACTTGTGTGGCTCCCTCCCTAGTACTTGTGTGGCTCCCTCCCTGGTGACTTGTGTGGCTCCCTCCCTGGTGACTTGTGTGGCTCCCTCCCTGGTGACTTGTGTGGCTCCCGCTCTGGTGACTTGTGTGGCTCCCTCCCTAGTACTTGTGTGGCTCCCTCCCTGGTGACTTGTGTGGCTCGCTCCCTGGTGACTTGTGTGGCTCCCGCCCTGGTGACTTGTGTGGCTCCCTCCCTAGTACTTGTGTGGCTCCCTCCCTAGTACTTGTGTGGCTCGCTCCCTGGTGACTTGTGTGGCTCCCGTCCTGGTGACTTGTGTGGCTCCCTCCCTAGTACTTGTGTGGCTCCCTCCCTGGTGACTTGTGTGGCTCCCTCCCTGGTGACTTGTGTGGCTCTCTCCCTAGTACTTGTGTGGCTCCCTCCCTGGTGACTTGTGTGGCTCCCTCCCTGGTGACTTGTGTGGCTCCCTCCCTAGTACTTGTGTGGCTCCCTCCCTGGTGACTTGTGTGGCTCCCTCCCTGGTGACTTGTGTGGCTCCCTCCCTGGTGACTTGTGTGGCTCCCGCTCTGGTGACTTGTGTGGCTCCCTCCCTAGTACTTGTGTGGCTCCCTCCCTGGTGACTTGTGTGGCTCGCTCCCTGGTGACTTGTGTGGCTCCCGCCCTGGTGACTTGTGTGGCTCCCTCCCTAGTACTTGTGTGGCTCCCTCCCTAGTACTTGTGTGGCTCTCTCCCTGGTGACTTGTGTGACTCCCGTCCTGGTGACTTGTGTGGCTCCCTCCCTAGTACTTGTGTGGCTCCCTCCCTGGTGACTTGTGTGGCTCCCTCCCTGGTGACTTGTGTGGCTCCCGCCCTGGTGACTTGTGTGGCTCCCTCCCTAGTACTTGTGTGGCTCCCTCCCTGGTGACTTGTGTGGCTCCCTCCCTGGTGACTTGTGTGGCTCCCTCCCTGGTGACTTGTGTGGCTCCCTCCCTGGTGACTTGTGTGGCTCCCTCCCTGGTGACTTGTGTGGCTCCCTCCCTGGTGACTTGTGTGGCTCCCTCCCTGGTGACTTGTGTGGCTCCCTCCCTGGTTACTTGTGTGGCTCCCTCCCTGGTGACTTGTGTGGCTCCCTCCCTGGTTACTTGTGTGGCTCCCTCCCTGGTGACTTGTGTGGCTCCCTCCCTGGTGACTTGTGTGGCTCCCTCCCTGGTGACTTGTGTGGCTCCCTCCCTGGTGACTTGTGTGGCTCCCTCCCTGATGACTTGTGTGGCTCCCTCCCTGGTGACTTGTGTGGCTCCCTCCCTGGTGACTTGTGTGGCTCCCTCCCTGGTGACTTGTGTGGCTCCCTCCCTGGTGACTTGTGTGGCTCTCTCCCTGGTGACTTGTGTGAGTCCCTCCCTGGTGACTTGTGTGGCTCCCTCCCTGGTGACTTGTGTGGCTCCCTCCCTGGTGACTTGTGTGGCTCCCTCCCTAGTACTTGTGTGACTCTCTCCCTGGTGACTTGTGTGGCTCCCTCCCTGGTGACTTGTGTGGCTCCCCACCTGGTGACTTGTGTGGCTCCCTCCCTGGTGACTTGTGTGGCTCCCTCCCTGGTGACTTGTGTGGCTCCCTCCCTGGTGACTTGTGTGGCTCCCTCCCTGGTGACTTGTGTGGCTCCCTCCCTGGTGACTTGTGTGGCTCCCTCCCTGGTTACTTGTGTGGCTCCCTCCCTGGTGACTTGTGTGGCTCCCTCCCTGGTGACTTGTGTGGCTCCCTCCCTGGTGACTTGTGTGGCTCCCTCCCTGGTGACTTGTGTGGCTCCCTCCCTGATGACTTGTGTGGCTCCCTCCCTGGTGACTTGTGTGGCTCCCTCCCTGGTGACTTGTGTGGCTCCCTCCCTGGTGACTTGTGTGGCTCCCTCCCTGGTGACTTGTGTGGCTCTCTCCCTGGTGACTTGTGTGAGTCCCTCCCTGGTGACTTGTGTGGCTCCCTCCCTGGTGACTTGTGTGGCTCCCTCCCTGGTGACTTGTGTGGCTCCCTCCCTAGTACTTGTGTGACTCTCTCCCTGGTGACTTGTGTGGCTCCCTCCCTGGTGACTTGTGTGGCTCCCCACCTGGTGACTTGTGTGGCTCCCTCCCTGGTGACTTGTGTCTCCTGTTGTTCCATGGCTCTTTATTACTTCATGACTGTCATATAAAACAACCTTCATAACCATCTCCTATAGGCCAATCCTCACCAGAAGCCTTGGAACCTCGCACTGGGGGGCACATATGTGCACATAATACTGTCCTGTCATCTCCATAAAGAAACCACTCAAACAATGAAAGTAAAGGAAATCAATCATTGTTCAATGCAGCGTTTCTCTTTGACTGTTGTTGTAATGTGTGGGTATTTTTGATGGAATCCTTTCCACGCACAGAAAACATGTTGTGAAGCTTACATGTTGTGAAGCTGTGTGTATGTGTACTGAGACACGGCATAATGGAAAGCTGTTGTTGCGTTGAATTAGTTAGAGCAGGTTTTACTTCAAAGAGTATGCCTGCCAGTTGATGTCAGTTGGCAGACTTTCAGTAATTCAGGGTTGGTGTAGCATATCCAATGACTGCAAATGTCATTATAATAGCTCTATACACAACCACACATTGACCCAGTTTGTTTGATGATATTGCCTTGATTAAATTCCTATTTGATTTGAGTTTCACATACAGCGCTGTGCTCTGTTGTCCCATTTCATCTGCTGTGACCACTAGGGTCACTACACTCCAACCTGGATGGAAGCCAATGTATCTGATTCTGAACGTCCTCTCTGTCAACTCTCAAGCCAGATGTCTTCAGTTTGACTTGATGTGTTTCACTGTTCTTTCTCCAAGGTTTAATTTCGAAGAGGAGACGCCGACGACCAACTTCGATACCTTCCCGGCGGCCATTCTCACCGTCTTCCAGGTACACCCTGTCTCTACCTCTGTCCTTTTATTTACCCAACTTTCACTTTGGAGCTGTTTCCTTTGGAATGTTGGACTAGTTGAAAGAATTGTGTGTTGAACAAAGATAGCTTGTAATTAGTGGAATGTAGTGGTCTACTCTTTGTCTCCAAATGACTCATCTTTCTATTAGCCCGTGTTAGACTTTTGAAAGTCATTAACGGCCGAATTGTTGATGCTGCAGTATTAACTCAATGTTTTGTTAATTTGTTATGAATAATTTGCGTGTTCTTCATCTCTCTATGATCAACGTCAGATTCTGACTGGCGAGGATTGGAATGCTGTAATGTATCATGGCATTGAGTCTCAGGGGGGCGTGCGGCGGGGAATGTTCTCCTCGGTCTACTTCATCGTCCTCACACTCTTTGGAAACTGTATCCTCTCTGATCCTAAGTCGTGCCATTGCATGGATATCAGAGATTTCATCTGCATGAAGCATTTATAGAGTGAAATAGAAATATCTCATGTCAAAACACTGGAGAGAAGTGCTGCAATGAGAGCTGTACATTTTGAACATTTATTTCTGGGGGGGGGGGGGCATGCTCCCGGACCCCCCTAGAAGGTTTCCCCCAGTGAATTCTGAGTTTGAGTGATACTGTAACCCTTTTTAATGGCATGCCATCTAGTCTGTTGCTGATGGTCAAAGTGTTTGGTTGCAATGTACCATGGCTTAGCCGTGAAAGCCACTACTGTTGTGTCAAGTATTTTCCTGAGTTTAGTTCCAACCAGACACTCTCCTGAACGTCTTCTTGGCTATCGCCGTCGACAACCTCGCCAATGCACAGGAGCTCACCAAGGTAAGGCTGAGGAACGCAAGGAACCATGTCCTACCCTGGGAACCTTTTCTGTTTTTTTTCTGAATAAAATGACCCTTGGTTACCCATCCCTTCTGGTTTATTGGTCCAGGATGAGGAGAAGCAGGAGGAAGAAGCCAATAAGAAGCTGGCCCTGCAGAAGGCCATGGAGGTGAAGGAGGTCAGCCCCGTGTCAGCAGCTAACATCTCCATCGCTGTGTAAGTCTAATGTTCCAGTCCCCCCTGTGCTCTCCAAACATGGTCTCTTCCTTCCGTGTTCCCTCCCATTCTGAAATCAGCCTGTCGTTTTATTGTGAAGTATCAGATATAGCTTGTTCTGCCCTTTGTCAATGTGCTGTTGATGTTCTGAACACTGTCTCTCAAAGTAGCTCTGTTGTGATATTGCCTCTGTCCATGTGTATTCTCCTAACTACATGATTGACATGGGCGGAAGGTAGCCTATTGGTAAAGAGCACTGGGTCAGTAACTGTAACATCGCTGGTTCAAATCCCGGAGCCGACTAGGTGAAAAATCTGTCTGTTAACCCTAACTGCTCCTGTAAGTCGCTCTGGATCAAAGTGTCTCCTAAATGACTCAACTGTAAACTTCTGTGTATATGTTTCTATCTACGTGTGAGCTTTGACTACCATCCTTCTCTTTCCCCCGTCTATGGCAATATCCCCCCAATTGCGTTGTAATGTTGGCCATGATTGCCTTACAGAACCGGGAGCCGCTCTGTTATCCTCCTCCCATACTGAGGTGGAAGAGGTGACACAGACAATGTCTCAATTAGCACCCTATTCCCTATTTGTGCCATGTCGTATACATCACCAATTAGATATTGACAGGAGTGGATGCTTGATCTGAAACTGATCTTCAATCAGCATTCGTTTCCTCGGCCTTTCACTCTCATTTAGTGAACATCGATATGACTGAGTCATCTACTGGAGTCTGAGGGAGTCAGTCAGAACACTGTCAACATCAACAATCTCCTGTAACCTAGTTATTGTATCTAACCACACAGCCATGCCCTCTCACCACTGGTATAGGCTTTAGGACTAATTCATCACTAGGCATTAAGGATGCCATTATGCATTAGGTGAGAGATGAGCTTGGCCCTCTATTGACAACATAACGAATATTGACAAAACATTTTGACAGTCAATAAGTCATTGGTTTGTACATGACCAGGCATCAGTAATGTCAGTCTCAGCCCAGGTGGGACACATGGTTTATTAGATGGATATGACATGGCCTCTGTGTCCTGACTGTGACCACAATGACCAGGGTACGTATTGATGCAGACCCTCAGAGCAGGAATGCTGATCCGTTTTGTCTTTAAGATCCTAATGGATAAGATTATATGGATAGGAGGGACCTGATCCTAGATCAGCACTCCTACTCGGAGGCACATTGTGGATACGGGCCCAGGTCAGAATGGTGGTTAGTTTAAGAAACCAAATCATTAAAAATAATGAATAATTTACCTCTCAATGACAGATGAGCATCTGACCAAATTAAGCCAGATTTTAGTTCTAGGTATACCGAGAATATTAATAAATAAGCACATTTAGATTGACAGTAGCCTACTGTATAAATCCTGATGATTACTTTTGAAGATGCATTTGCCATTATATACTGTAGCAGATTACATTAAGTATCAGATTACATACTGTAACAGACTACATACTGTAACAGACTACATACTGTATCAGATAACATACTGTAACAGATTACATGCTGTAACAGATTACATTCTGTAGCAGATTGCATTATCTTCATTTAGATTTTTGTAAAGTAGAATGATTAAACCTTAACGTTGCTCATGTGTTAGTCTATTTCAAAGCTGTGTTGATACAGGCCATTTCTGAGAGAATGTTTTATTTTAGATATCTGCATGTGTAATTTTACAAATGTGCAATTTTACAAATATTTTTACTCTTGATGAAGTGAATCCATAATTATATTTTATTCACAAATGTAATCATGACGTTTTTAACGAAGACCATTGTCTGTTTGATTGAAAAATTCACGCTAACACTTGAAAGGCTTTGTAAACCCATTGTTTATTGAACTTTGTAAATCCACTTGCCATTTCTCCCATTACGTTGACTTTCTCCAGAATGTTTTCAATTTGATGTCTTTGGTAACACTTCAGTGAAGGGGTTTAGTATCTATTTTTAATATTTGCCACAATATCTGCTTCTATTCCACCCCTGGTAGTTGCTTGACCGCAGTATGTACAGTATTACAGGGCTACAAACTATCTATACTGTATAGTGTACACTACTCCCACTGCTGAAGTGTTAACCACTACTGTAGTTGTAGCTCTGTTAGACTAGTCCTTTATGATCGTGGAGGGGACAGGTGGACAGACAGACACTTTATGGAGGAGTTTGACTGACTTCCACCTCTCCCCACCACATCCTTTTGGCTTGTCTTATCCTTCCTGTCTTTTATTTGTCTTTTTGTTTTATTTCTGCATGTGCAGTTTTGTAAAGCAAAATCGAGATGTACTCTCTCGCAGCTCGTCCGTCTCCAGCGTACATTCACCGTGAGTTTTTGCTCTCTGTTAAAATATTATCACCCCCCCCCCTCTTCTCCTCCCCCATCTCCTCCCCCAAACCTGTCTCCCTCTGCTACCCCAGTTTGCCTTGCTCCTCTCTCTTCTTTCCACTCCTTCCAATTCTGACACCCCCTCTTCCTCACCCCATCCACTTCTCCATCTCTCCTTTAGCCTCATGCTTCACCTAGCCATCCCAATCCGTCTATTCATCACTCTCTCCATGACTCCTCCCAGTGTTGAGATATGCTTGAAACTGGAGAATCCACTGGTGGCTCACTGGTGGCTGTCACTATAGAGTGAGATTTAAAATAATGACACTTGTCATATTTGCTGAAGTTAAGGCAAAAGAGAGAGTGTGTATGTGCGTACGTGCGCATGCACGTGTGTATGTAAACGCTTATGTGTGTAATGCATGTGTGTAAAAGTGTGCTTGTATTTCTGAATATTGGATATGTAATTGTGCATAGCGCCGGGTTTCGTCTGCGCTGTGTTGATGCCTGAAGTGATGAGAGTATAACCTGAGCTTGAGAGTGAATCATTTCTATATAAATATATAATGTCCTTGTGCTCAGTCAATTCCCCAGGCACTTTGGCAGTTTTACAGCTTCTGTTTTTTTATGCCCCGGTTTCTCTTTTTCAACACACTATGAGTGAGGGCCAAACTATATAGTACAGTAGCCAAGTGGTAGTCTGCCATACTAGACGATTGAATTGTTGACTTAGCCTTACCTGACACTTCGTTATCATTTGTTACCAATTAGTAACAACACCTATGTCTAAATGTTGTGGTGTGGTGCTGATGGTGTTAGTCTCTATCTCTCTCTCTGTGTGTGTGTGTGTGTGTGTGTGTGTGTGTGTGTGTGTGTGTGTGTGTGTGTGTGTGTGTGTGTGTGTGTGTGTGTGAGAGAGAGTTTGTGTGTGTGTTTGTGTGCGTATTTTTTTCATGTTCACTGTGATTTACCTCTCATAACAAGAGCACATATTTCACCAACAAGTCTGTGTGTGACCGATATGTCTCTCTTACTGTACTTGCTTATGACTTGCATATTTTATTTGCCTGTCTGTCTGTTGCTTGTTTGTCTGTCTTACTATGCGTATGTTGTGTCTTTGGCTATGCCGGATTAATTGATACGGCATGCTATTCTATAAAATAATTTCTCCGTAATTAATATTACCTGATTGACCTAATCATGTAAATGTAATTAACTAGAGAGTCGGGGCACCACGAAATAATATTTATAGAGCTGTTATCTTCCGAATAAACTCTTAAAGACCTAGTAATATTTTACATCAATAGCAGTCAATATTAATCGTCATCTTATTTCAGTCTCATCTGAAAGTTGTAAATTCTTGGTTATCTGCACGAACCCTGGCTAACAAGTTGAATCAGCAATATAAAATTGGGTTTAATTATTTATTTTGTAAATACCTAACTAATCACACAGAATTACACATACACATAATTAAATCATAACTTGATTACAAATTAAGTCATAAAGGAAAACGTCCCTAGCGGGCGGAACAGATATGACAGCTTGTTACACAAAAGAAAAGGGGCTGGGTTTGAGCGAAAGAGCGGGAAGACTGAGGAACAAAGTGCGAAGCTGTGCTATCGTAAATACAGAATCTTATGCATTCTAAATCTTATGCATTCTAAATTAAATTAAATTTGGAAAAGGAAAATGCAATAAATATTTACTCTGAGCTGCGCTTCGGTAGGTTGGTGGTAGATGGAAGGCCGTGTTGCCCAACCGAGTCCTTTGTCCTTTGAAGAATGTCTCTGCTGGTATATTGAATACGTTGACGTTGTACGTCGTTGTGTGGTAGATGGGATACTCTGTCTGTTCCTTCCTAACCTGCGTTTGCAGCTAGTGTTGCTAACTCAACGGCTAGGAGGCATCACTTCTGTAGTGAATAAGAGTTCAAAGTTCATACCATTCGCAACCAAAGCTCAGGCTGATGTTGGCTTCGTTCTGTAGTTATTATCTGAACCATTCTGACATCGGACCACCGTCCTCAGATCCTCGGAGCAGGAGGTTATATTGTCGTCAAGGCTTTATATAGGAAGGGAGAGGAGGGCATGTTTGAAAAGTGTTATAGCCCATGTCCCTTCACAGGGGCGGGGCACTGATTGAGCAGAGCCCTAAACTTATGAAAACCCAAATCTCACATTTTAGAAGCTAAAATCACATTTCATCCCATCACGAATAATTTCCTATTCAAACATTTAAATTGAACAACAATTCCATGTAAATCCAATAGCTCTGATGTATAGACTTTCCACTGTAGAGTTTGTCATCTTATCATTGAGGAGAATGTCTCAGATGACAACCGAACTGACATCATATTCATTAAGTTCCACCGCATATGTTCAATTGGTCGGATTACCAGAATATAGTTCATTTCCCCCCACCTTCTGATGTTCCCAGAATCTCTATGTTAACCAAGGGTTTTGCAAATGTAACATCAGTAGGGTAGAGAGAGGGAAAAGAGGGGAAGAGGTATTTATGACTGTCATAAACCTACCCCCAGGCCAACAACATGACACTTACTTTTGCCTGTTTTATCTACTCCCCCGCCCATCGAGTCTTGAGGTACAGGTGACACCAAGGGGGCAACTTTACTAGTCATACATACATACATAGGTCTGCATGTGCATTCATACTGTACACACAGATGAATATAGTCAACCACATCTAAAAACACACGTAGAAAGAAAGCATAATTGAAATTATTTCTTAGGATCATGATTTGTTCATATCATGATAATACTATAGATATCCTATTAGATTTCTAGAGGGGCTATGTCATAAACCCTCAAAGTTCCTGAATGGCATGAACATGGCAGCCATCTTGGTCAGGGAGAAATCCAAAGCAGTTGAATTGGAATAAAGGGCAGTTGAGGCACAGGGGATGCATCTTCCGCTTTTACTTACTTAAGTAAGGCATCTGATATATCACAAATTGTCTAATAGAATTGTCAAATAATTATAAAAACAGTTGACACAGGTTCTATGTGTAAATAGCCTCTAAAATAGATATGTTTGTTTTCTTTTAAAGCTGTGAGTGTTATAATATTATACAATATCAGTACTTTATTCATTTACAACTTGTCTAAGTCTATAATCAACTGGTGTCAACCAGTGTTTGGCTGTGGGTTGACTGCATTGTTTGCATGGAATGTTGGCTGTGGGATATTGGCAGTTAATTAGAAAAATGATTGGAATCATTCCACCTAAACTGGTTGGCTAGCTAGCTAGCAAACATACTGGGCAGATCATCTTTTAATTCATTGTTTTACTCAATATCTTATCACAGCACTGGTTGGCCACCAGCTTACCAACTCCATTGCCAAAACCCTTTTTTTATCCTTAACAACAAGGTTCATGTCCATTCTTGTATTCAAATTCCACATTCTATGGATGTTACCATATCCCATGACAGAAGGAACACAAAGGGATACTTGAAATCTATAATTCCTCTCCCATCTCCACACTAATCCACTAGATTTTGGCCTTGGTATTAAAGGAAAGTTTCACCCATTTTGAATGTTATATTGTTTATGGACATCTCTAAAAGATGTTCTATCGATTCCCGGGGTTTTCATGTGTATCTAAGCTATTGCCATTCAAGCATGCAGAAATATAGCCGGTATGATGAGTTGTGCATCATATGATGCAAAATGTATCACACTGGCTGTGACAATTAGCATTTTTAAAGTTGTTAATCTTGAAAACCTGATTGCTGACATGCAGAACGTTTTGGGACTGTGTCAACAGTGGACTACTGAAACAAATACCAAAATATACGTTTTTGAGTGGATTATCCCTTTAAGGTTACTTAAAACCAGAGCCATTTTTCCTGTTCTCTGTGTGTATTCAAGTGTTTCAGTCTGTCAGGCAAGATAGCTCACCTTTCAGAGAAATAAAGTAACTAGAAAGTCAACATGTGAGGTCGTTTTGGATGACTGGTGGTAGGGGATGGAGATGACAGCTTGCAGAACCATTGTGCAGGTCAGTACTGGCTGCTCACAATACTTGAGAATTGTCATCCTTAACTGTTTCCATCCATAGTAGTAACTCACACGAATCGATAAAGCAGGAAGCATATGCAAGGAGAAAATGACGTCACCCATGCAACCCATCACATGTTCTCACATGCCTGTTAGGCCTCACAGAAAAGCATCACTATGGTAACCGTGGTCCCTCAGACATGGCCATGGCCTGCATTCCAAATGGCACAGTATTCCAAAGTCGACTACATTTGACCAGGGCTCTGGCCAAAAGTAGTGCACTATATAAGGCTTAGGATGTCATTTCAGATGCAGCCCATTGTGCACCTGTCGAGGGTTTGGGTGAGCATGTTTAAACTTCACAAATGACAGGTTTCCCTCCCCTTCCCTGTCCATCCACCCTGCAGTAAGGAGCAGCAGAGAGCCAATAAGATTATGTCAGTGTGGGAGCAGCGCACCAACCAGCTGCGTCAAAACAACTTGAGGGCCAGCTCAGAGGCTCTGTTCAACGAGCTGGACCCAGAGGAACGCCTGCGTGTCTCCTCCGCCCTCCACCTGCGCCCCGATATGAAGACCCACAACGACCGCCCCCTAGTGGTGGAGCCAGGCAATGGGGACAAACCACGACCCCCCAAGGAGGACAGAGATGGAGCAGACCCCCAGCAAGAGGGAGGAGACCCCTACGGTCCACAACTCCGCAAGCACCACCGTCACCGGGAGAGGAACGGGGAGAATGGGGAGAGCAGGCATCACACCCACCACAGCCGCAGTAGGGACCACTGCCACCCAGACGGGCCCCGGCCCAAAGAAGGAAAGGTGGAGAGGAGCCATAGTCGAGAGGGGGGCCAGGGCCACAGGCACCATCACCAGGCTGGATCCCCGGAAGAAGGGGTGAACGGAGGGGGGGAGGAGAGGGAGCACCGCCACCACCACTCCCACAGACAGCCCCGAGAGGGAAACGGGGCCCTGGCTAACGGGGCCAGAGTGGAGAGGAAGGGCCGGGGTCACAAGGAGGGGAACGGAGAGGGGAACGGAGAGAGGAGGAGATACCGCTCCCGCATGGTCAGGGCCCAGTCAACTCTGGATGGAGAGGAGTGCAGAGAGAATGGAAAGAGAGATGGAGACTGGGACCAGGGACACAGGTGAGTGACCAGCGCATTCTCAATGTGCTTTAGTGTCCTCTTTTTACTATTGTCATGTCGTCACCACAGAGCTTCACTGGACGCTCAAGGGGAGAGCCTGGCCACCAGCCCTGTGCAGCCTCCTGCAGGTCTGCAGGCCGGAGAGAAGCAAGAGGATGCAGACAACCAGAAGAACAGCCACAGAGTCAGCCAGGCAGGCCTCAACAGCAACACTGTCCACATCCCTGTCACCATCACTGCCCCGCCCAGAGAGACAACCATCATACCCAGTCAGTACCCCAGTCAGTATCTCAATCTGTACTCCAGTCTGTACCCCCGTCAGGACCCCCGTCAGTATCCCCGTCAGTACCCCCGTCAGTATCCCCGTCAGTATCCCCGTCAGTATCCCCGTCAGTACCCCCGTCAGTATCCCCGTCAGTATCCCCGTCAGTATCCCGATCAGTATCCCCGTCAGTATCCCCGTCAGTATCCCCGTCAGTATCCCCGTCAGTACCCTAGTCAGTACCCCCGTCAGTATCCCAATCAGTACCCCCGTCAGTATCCCCGTCAGTACCCCCGTCAGTATCCGCGTCAGTACCCCCGTCAGTGTCCCCGTCAGTACCCCCGTCAGTACCCCCGTCAGTACCCCCGTCAGTATCCCCGTCAGTATCCCCGTCAGTACCCCCGTCAGTATCCCCGTCAGTACCCCCGTCAGTACCCCCGTCAGTATCCCCGTCAGTACCCCCGTCAGTATCCCCGTCAGTATCCCCGTCAGTATCCCCGTCAGTATCCCGATCAGTATCCCCGTCAGTATCCCCGTCAGTATCCCCGTCAGTATCCCCGTCAGTACCCCCGTCAGTATCCCCGTCAGTACCCCCGTCAGTATCCCCGTCAGTACCCCCGTCAGTATCCCCGTCAGTATCCCCGTCAGTACCCCCGTCAGTACCCCCGTCAGTACCCCCGTCAGTATCCCGATCAGTATCCCCGTCAGTATCCCCGTCAGTATCCCGATCAGTATCCCCGTCAGTACCCCGTCAGTATCCCCGTCAGTACCCCCGTCAGTATCCCCGTCAGTATCCCCGTCAGTAATCCAGTCAGTATTCCAGCCTGTACCCCAGTCACTACCTCAGTCAGTACCCTAGTCGGTACCCCGGTCAGTACCCTAGTCGGTACCCCCGTCAGTACCCTGTCAGTACCCCCCCAGTATCCCGATCAGTACTCATGTCAGTATCCCCGTCAGTACCCCCGTCAGTATCCCCGTCAGTATCCCCGTCAGTATCCCCGTCAGTATCTCCGTCAGTACCCCCGTCAGTATCCCCATCAGTATCCCCGTCAGTACCCCCGTCAGTACCCCCGTCAGTATCCCCGTCAGTATGCCCGTCAGTATCCCCGTCAGTATCCCCGTCAGTAATCCAGTCAGTATTCCAGCCTGTACCCCAGTCACTACCTCAGTCAGTACCCTAGTCGGTACCCCCGTCAGTACCCTAGTCGGTACCCCCGTCAGTACCCTGTCAGTACCCCCCCAGTATCCCGATCAGTACTCATGTCAGTATCCCCGTCAGTACCCCCATCAGTATCCCCGTCAGTATCCCCATCAGTACCCCCGTCAGTACCCCCGTCAGTACCCCCGTCAGTACCCCCGTCAGTATCCCCGTCAGTACCCCCCCAGTATCCCGATCAGTACTCATGTCAGTATCCCCGTCAGTACCCCCGTCAGTATCCCCGTCAGTATCCCCATCAGTACCCCCGTCAGTACCCCCGTCAGTACCCCCATCAGTATCCCAGTCAGTACCCCCGTCAGTACCCCCGTCAGTACCCCGTCAGTATCCCCGTCAGTATCCCCGTCAGTATCCCCGTCAGTAATCCAGTCAGTATTCCAGCCTGTACCCCAGTCACTACCTCAGTCAGTACCCTAGTCGGTACCCCGGTCAGTACCCTAGTCGGTACCCCCGTCAGTACCCTGTCAGTACCCCCCCAGTATCCCGATCAGTACTCATGTCAGTATCCCCGTCAGTACCCCCGTCAGTATCCCCGTCAGTATCCCCGTCAGTATCCCCGTCAGTATCCCCGTCAGTACCCCCGTCAGTATCCCCATCAGTATCCCCGTCAGTACCCCCGTCAGTACCCCCGTCAGTACCCCCGTCAGTACCCCCGTCAGTACCCCGTCAGTATCCCCGTCAGTATCCCCGTCAGTATCCCCGTCAGTAATCCAGTCAGTATTCCAGCCTGTACCCCAGTCACTACCTCAGTCAGTACCCTAGTCGGTACCCCCGTCAGTACCCTAGTCGGTACCCCCGTCAGTACCCTGTCAGTACCCCCCCAGTATCCCGATCAGTACTCATGTCAGTATCCCCGTCAGTACCCCCGTCAGTATCCCCGTCAGTATCCCCATCAGTACCCCCGTCAGTACCCCCGTCAGTACCCCCGTCAGTACCCCCGTCAGTATCCCCGTCAGTACCCCCGTCAGTACCCCAGTCAGTATCCCCGTCAGTACCCCCGTCAGTATCCCCGTCAGTATCCCCGTCAGTATCCCCGTCAGTATCCCGATCAGTATCCCGATCAGTATCCCCGTCAGTATCCCCGTCAGTACCCCCGTCAGTATCCCCATCAGTATCCCCGTCAGTACCCCCGTCAGTATCCCCGTCAGTATCCCCGGCAGTATCCCCGTCAGTGTCCCCGTCAGTACCCCCGTCAGTACCCCCGTCAGTACCCCCGTCAGTATCCCCGTCAGTACCCCCGTCAGTACCCCCGTCAGTATCCCCGTCAGTATCCCCGGCAGTATCCCCGTCAGTGTCCCCGTCAGTACCCCCATCAGTACCCCCGTCAGTACCCCCGTCAGTATCCCCGTCAGTACCCCCGTCAGTACCCCCGTCAGTACCCCCGTCAGTATCCCGATCAGTATCCCCGTCAGTATCCCCGTCAGTATCCCCGTCAGTATCCCCGTCAGTACCCCCGTCAGTATCCCCGTCAGTACCCCGTCAGTACCCCGTCAGTATCCCCGTCAGTACCCCCGTCAGTACCCCCGTCAGTATCCCCGTCAGTACCCCCGTCAGTACCCCCGTCAGTATCCCCGTCAGTATCCCCATCAGTATTCCAGCCTGTACCCCAGTCACTACCTCAGTCAGTACCACAGTCAGTACCCCCGTCAGTACCCTGTCAGTACCCCGCCTGTATTCCAGTCTGTACCTCAGTCTGTACCCCAGTCTGTATCCCAGTCAGTATCCCAGTCTGTACCTCAGTCTGTACCTCCGACAGTACCCCGTCAGTATTCCAGTCTGTACCTCAGTCAGTCAGTGCCATCGTCAGTACTCCGTCAGTACCCCATCAGTATTCCAGTCTGTACCTCAGTCAGTACCTCAGTCAGTACCTCAATCAGTACCCCAGTCAGTACCCCATCCAGTACCTCAGTCTGCACCTCAGCCAGTACCTCAGTCTGTACCTCAGTCTGTACCTCAGTCTGTACCTCAGTCTGTACCTCAGTCTGTACCTCCGACAGTACCCCGTCAGTATGTCAGGCATGGGCTGCAGGGGAAACACTTAAGTCAATATCTCTCTCTCTCTCTCTCTCTATCTGATAGTGAATAACATAGACTGCGAGAGCCTCCCCCTGAACGAGGAGAAGAAGAACTTAGAGGAGGATGAGGAGGAGCTGAAGAACGGCCCCAAACACATTCTACCCTACAGCTCTATGTTTGTGTTCGGTCAGACCAACCCGTAAGTCAGGGCCAGAGACATCGAACCTGCTGGCTCTAATTTATCTTGCCCATATGTGTGCAGTATAACAGTGATAGTTCTACCTATAAAGGCAGTAAGACATTTTCTGCATTACTGTATTGAGTCCAACTCAGTGTTCTGTTAGCGTTTTGGGAGGGTTGAGTGAACTCAGCGAGATGACCTGTGCTTTGCTGTTCAGGGTGCGTCGGCTGTGCCACTACGTGGTGAACCTGCGTTACTTTGAGATGTGTATCCTGTCGGTCATCACCATGAGCAGCATAGCCCTGGCTGCTGAAGACCCTGTGCAGGCCAATGCACCACGCAATAACGTGAGTCCTGCAAGTACACACACACACACACACACACACACACACACACACACACACACACTGGGCTGCTGGGTTTTTGGGTCCTTTACAAGTACAGAGGCCTGAGGGGCAGTCCCTACTAGCGCTAAAGGATTTTGGACTTAAATTGTGCCTCCAAATCCCACAACCCCCTCTGGTCCTCATTCCGACTGACTGACTAACTGACTGACTAGCTGATTCATTAGGCCTGATTGAGCTGACAGAAGCTTCTAGAATTTCTGTTAATATCACCTGACAGTTATACTGTGTGAGAGTGCACAGTATTTCTGCAAAGTATTTTTGAGTTCATTTGGGTCTTCAAAAAGACAGGCATAACTTATTAGCATTTTGGTGAAGGGCTCAGCTGGAATAAACATGAGCTGAGTGCTGCTAAGGCTATTGCCTGCTTTTTTGATTTTGATTTATTAGGATTCACATTAGTCGTTGCCAATGGCGACAGCTAGTCTTACAGGGGTCTGACACGTAACGAAAAAGACATTACAGACCAAATATTTTACAGTTGACATACATTTCAGAACATGAACATGTAGTGTGCGTGTGTATGCGTCTATCAGCTCCACATACGTGCCACAGTACATACACACAACAAGCAGGTCACATGGGGGAGCGGTGTTGTGCCGTGAGGTCTTGCTTTATTTTGTTTTCTGAAACAAGGTTTGCTGTTCACTTGCACATTTGTGTTTTGGGGAAGGGTAAAGAAGACAGGCTGTGTGACTTCTGACAGACGGTTCAATCGTGTCTCACCGTCATATGTCCTCTTGCAGGTGCTCAAATACCTGGACTACGTCTTCACGGGAGTGTTCACCTTTGAGATGGTGATTAAGGTGAGAGGTCAATGTCATGCCGGGGAATGTGTTGCCAATGGACATTGGACAGTTTCCTCAGTTTGAATAAAACACACAGAGGTGCATCTCGTAGGTTGCAGCTCAGAAATAACTGCACTGCAACGCTGCCTCAAGTTGGAAGGGAGATATCTGGTTCCTTTTTAAGTACTACATCCAATAGCAGGGCTCTTTACTGAAATAGTAACGTTCATCCCTTGGACACTTATACTGTTTCAGAGGGTGAGATTGCAAACTGTTAGTACTAGTAGTTTAATGTGGATCGTCTTCCCCGTATATTCGATCGTCTGCAACTCTGTGTGTAGATGATAGACCTGGGACTACTCCTCCATCCTGGTTCTTACTTCCGCGACCTGTGGAACATCCTGGACTTTATCGTGGTCAGTGGAGCTCTGGTGGCGTTCGCCTGCTCGTAAGTACACACTTTGACGTACTGCATGTTCCTCTGGCAGCTGTAGAAGGGCTTAAAGTGGCAATCTGTGATTCCGAAAACCAACAACTTCAGTCACCTCACCATTTGTTTTGGTAAACAGCTGAGGGGCGGGGGCAGGAGAAATGTAACCTCTCTCAAATTCGAAGATCGGAAACATGGATGCGAGGACTGTTTTAGAACTATACAGTGGTTGTTAACAATTGGATTGTTTACAAACAATCGAGTAAAACAAGTTGATATTGTGGATTATGGGTAAGACAGTTGAATAAAGCTCATGAGACGGGTGGCGCAGTGGTCCAAGGTACTACATCGCAGTGCTAGCGGTACCACCAGAGAATTCTGGGTTCGAGCCCAGGCTCTGTCGCAGCCGGCCGCGACCGGGAGGCCCATGGGGCGGTGCACAATTGGCCCAGCATCGTCTGGGTTAAGGAGGGTTTGGCCAGCAGGGATATCCTTGTCTCATCGCGTACTAGCGAGTCCTGTGGCGGGCCGGGCGCAGTGCACATTGACACGGTCTCCAGGTGTACGGTGTTTCCTCCGACACGTTGGTGCGGCTGGCTTCCGGGTTGGATGTGCGTTGTGTCAAGAAGCAGTGCGGCTTGGTTGGATTGTGTTTTGGAGGACGCATGGCTCTTGACCTTCGCCTCTCCCGAGTCCATACGGGAGTTGCAGAGATGAGACAAGACTGTAACTACTACCAATTGGATACAATGAAATTGGGGAGAAAAAAGGGGTACATTTTTATTTATTTATAATAATAACATTTAAAAAAGCTAATGAGACATTTAGAAGTTATATTATTCAAGAATGAATATATCATTAATGTAAACGTCCAAAATGCATGGATCAATCCTCGATTGCCCTTTTAAATTAATTACTGTATTATTACTGTTTCAAGGCCTGTTTCAGCCAACAGCACCTCTCCCCTACAGTGTGCCACCTCGACAGATTCCCCCCTCACAGTCACACACTGGCTCCCCCTGCTGGCGCTCCCCCTGCTGGCGCTCCCCCTGCTGGCGCTCCCCCTGCTGGCGCTCCCCCTGCTGGCGCTCCCCCTGCTGGCGCTCCCCCTGCTGGCGCTCCCCCTGCTGGCACACTTACAAATCAAATCAAATTGTATTTGTCACATGCGCCAAATAAAAGTGTAGACTTTACCCTGAAATGCTGACTTACAGTTCAAGAAGAGTTAAGAAAATATTTACCAAATAAACTAAAGTAAAAAACTATGAAAAGTAACAAAATAAAATAACAATAACGAGGCTTTATACAGGGGGTACCGGCACCGAGTCAATGTGCGGGGGTACAGGTTAGTCGAGGTAATTTGTACATGTAGGTAAGGGTGAAGTGACTATGCATAGATAATAAACAGCAAGTAGCAGCAGTGTACAAAACAAATGGAGGTGGGGGGGGGGGGGGGTCAATGTAATAGTCTGGTGGCCATTTGATTAACAAACATGCCTGTGTTAAACTCTCTCACTCAAGGCCCCAAAAGATTCCCCCAAACATTCTCCAAAGCCAACCTCTCTCAGGGGCTCCAAACTCCATTGGCTGTGATTATTGTGTCTCTTCTCTTAGCCTATCATAACCCCCTCCTATCTGTGTACTAATACCGGGTGTGTGATTTGAGCAATGAGCGTGAGGTTGATCTGGGGAGAGGGGCACCGTGGGTTCCTCATAGTGCTAATGTACAGTTGTTCCTCTCTCCCTCCCTGGGGAACTGAGACGGTAAGTCATCAGGTGCATCTATGGCAAGTAACACACACACACACACACACACACAGGCGCGCACACCCGCACACAAAGACAATATCGGAAGGTGAAAACCAGTCTTTTCAAGCATGCCGACCAGGCATCTGAGTCTCTGGAGTAAAAGGAAATGGTGTTTTCTCTGCCAGCTCCTTCAGTTGTTTTACACCCAGTGGTGTCACGATGGGGCTAATGTGTAATAACCTCTGAAGTAGCAAATTGTACCACATCTGTATTGCTGTTGTTTTACTTCTCTATCCTTCTAGCCTCTTCTCTCTTTTTTTCCGGGCAGTAGCCTACTGTGTTTTGATGGGTTCCTCTGTGGTTTTCTGTGTCGCTGACTCTGTCTCTTTCCCCTTTCTTTCAAACTGTCCCTCTGTCTTTCTCTTTTGTGGCTTGGATTGCTTTCAGGAGCTTCATGGGGTAATGCCTTTGTGATTGCCTGCTTTCTTGCTTGTCCCTGTCTTGCGTGTCCCTTTCTTGCCCGTTTACTTGTCTGTCTGTCTTTCACTGCCTGTCCAGCGTATACTGTAGGTATGTAGCGTAGCATGACTGTAGCCAGCAGCCTCACTCTCATTGCTCAGTCCATTTGCTTAACTAGCCTATATATCTATAGATTCACATTCATTATATTACTGTATATTGTTCTGTTTATTTGCATATGTTCATTGATTTACTCTCCCATTTATAATTCACACGGTCTCATCATTGAGAGGATATTTTTGCATGGAACAGTAGGTGCGTTTGAGATGTGTGTGCAGTCACTGTATGTGTGTGTGAATGGCTGTCTATATGCTCATACATCCAAGTGTGTGTGTGTGTGTGTGTGTGTGTGTGTGTGTGTGTGTGTGTGTGTGTGTGTGTGTGTGTGGTGTGTGTGTGTGTGTGTGTGTGTGTGTGTGTGTGTGTGTGTGTGTGTGTGTGTGTGTGTGTGTGTGTGTGTGTGTGTGTGTGTGGTAGTTGTTGTCCCATAATACTGGCTCAATATGTTATATATGTGTTCCTCTCCTGGTACTGTGGAATGCTGGGTAGCTGATAGGGAGGTTATCTGGATGATATACTTTCTCCCTAGCCTCCATCTCTGAGCTGCTCACTTCCCTGGCAGACAGACTGAGGGATAGATGGCACTCTCAGATGTGTCTTTTGTCGAACGTCATGTCTTCTCTTCCTTGATGCCATCTCACTGGAAAATCTCCTGTCAGAAAAAATAAATAAATCCCAAATGGCACCCTATTCCCTATATAGTGCACTTATTTTGAAAAGGTCCCATATGGCTCTGTTCAAAGGTAGTGCACTATGTATGGTTTAATTTAGGACGCACCCAGGGTCTTCTTGTCAGAAACAGAAGATAGACAGCCATAACCCCCTACAGCTGTCATTTTCAGATCAGTCTGAAGGTTTCTTCTTTTTTTTGCTCTTGACTTGAAGTGATTTAAATGCTTCCATTTGCTTGTCCTTATTTGTCTCCTACTGATGTGTTTCAATGTTCAGTATTAAGTCTTAAGGCTAACTAGCTCCAGCCACTATATCTCCTCCTCTCTTCAACAGCGTTATTAATACTGTCTTATAGTGGCCTAAAGTGTTTCTTTTTCTTAGTGTTTCTGTATATTTCTGCCTTTTTCTTTGTCTTCATGAAGCAGCCATAATTTCTTCTGTGCTTTCCATTTGTTCTATGTGGCTTTGTGACGTGTTTGTGTGTGTTCTGTTTATTATTGTTTCTCTTCATCAGATCCCAACAAAGCGTGGCCAGGTGGGGACCAACACTCTCTCTTATTGACCCCTGACCCCAAAGCCCCATCCTCCCAAAACATTCCCCATCAACCTCCCCGATCGCGTTCCAATGCTCTCACTCTCTGTCCTGCACTGGGCAGGATACCCGTCCCCCCCTCTTACCCTCTCAGTGAACCAAGACTCTTCCCAATAGCTTTCAGAAGACAATCACTAATCATATTACACCCCGTCTCTTGTTGCCATTGTTTGCCGACATGATAAAGTAAAGAACGGTTCTACAATGCCAACATACCCAAGAATTACAGTAAATCAAGTCAATATTAACAAACGGTGTCATCAGAAAGTCACATTTCACATACAAACATCCTTACCTCATCAGCATCATCATAAATAGCGAAATAATTAGTGAAAAGGGCTGATCAGGGAGGGTGAATTTTGTTTCCCCTTCTTGTTTGGCCTTGGGTGGAAACAACAGAAAGAGCAGAAGGTTGGGAATAATACCCACTGAGAGGCAGATGATTGGAAGACAGATACCCCCATCCGTAAACAGGAACTGCTGCGCGCTCTCTTTCGCAAAGGGGCAGCTGAGAACGCTGTAGTCACGGTGACCGAGGATAATCAGGGATGATCTGAGCTACTTTGATGTGAACACACACACATCCATCCTTTCAGCCCACGGCTCTTCTGAACGCTATTGGGGTGCGGTTCACTCGCCATCTAGACGTGTTGAGACCCTGGACTGATGCTAGCGGGGGTTGACTTACCAGATTGCATGCCAGGGCAACCAGGTCTTCAGAGCATGACTGTTGCATGCCAGTGTATTAAACCTAAAGCTCCCATTGGATAAGAAAAAGTCAACACACCCAATCTGTGGGGAACCATGCTTCTGTTTTTCTTCTCTTTACTGGGGTATGTTGTGTCCACGGAGTTCAAATAGACTAATCCATTATGGCCTCGGTCCTCACTTGAGATATGTGCATGTGTAGCTCCAGCTGATCTGCCAATCTTCCCACTGATGTCAGTGTGTGATTTATTCAAAGGTGTGAGGTGTGTATGTATCTCAGGTCATGATTCCAAACTGTATAGTGGAATAGCCCCCCCCCCCCCTCGTTGGCTGTCTGGGCCTTATTTGAATTTAGAATCTCCAGTCTCATCCATATAGATGGTCAAAGAGGACTTTTCTGATTTCTGCCCGTGTGAGCGGAGAGAGAGGAGAGGGAAAGGGAATTAGGGGGGAGAGATGGACCCTAGAGAGCTCTCTACAGATGAGTGCAGAGCCCAAGGGCTTATCAACCTGCTGAGGAGTTGTGACCGGACACACACTGCTGCATACATTTTTACTAAACAGTACATTTTAAATAGTGTGTTGAACGATTAGTACACAGTATGTAGTTTTAGTAAGTAGTAGTCAAGACAGATTTCAGACACGGCCAATGTGTCGGTAGATTACTGTATTGACTCCACATTCACTGTCATTGACCAATGTCCTTCTGGCTCCTGAGGACAGTACGGTGTATTGTCGCTAACAGGTTCTAAATCATTGCTGTTTAACCCGCCACTGTAGCAAGCACAGCTCCAATGGCTAGGACAGCTCCAATGACTAGGACAGCTCCAATGACTAGGACAGCTCCAATGGCTAGGACAGCTCCAATGGCTAGGACAGCTCCAATGGCTAGGACAGCTCCAATGGCTAGGACAGCTCCAATGGCTAGGACAGCTCCAATGGCTAGGACAGCTCCAATGACTAGGACAGCTCCAATGACTAGGACAGCTCCAATGGCTAGGACAGCTCCAATGACTAGGACAGCTCCAATGGCTAGGACAGCTCCAATGACTAGGACAGCTCCAATGACTAGGACAGCTCCAATGACTAGGACAGCTCCAATGGCTAGGACAGCTCCAATGGCTAGGACAGCTCCAATGGCTAGGACAGCTCCAATGGCTAGGACAGCTCCAATGGCTAGGACAGCTCCAATGACTAGGACAGCTCCAATGGCTAGGACAGCTCCAATGACTAGGACAGCTCCAATGGCTAGGACAGCTCCAATGGCTAGGACAGCTCCAATGACTAGGACAGCTCCAATGGCTAGGACAGCTCCAATGACTAGGACAGCTCCAATGGCTAGGACAGCACTGGTTCCTGCAAAGAAGCGTGTCCCTGATTAGGACTTGTTTCTTTGTGTCTTTTTCTACAACGGTGTATGTCTGTGTTATTCCACAGAAATACCAGTGGATAGTGGATCTTAGTACTTCGTCCTGTTATGTGATTGTTCCCTGTATAGAAACCCTTTGAATTGCTCGTGAAATGTGATTTACTGTCCTACCCTGTGTTGCTAGGTACAGTATGTTTCTGTAGAATAAGCCATTTACTCACATGCATGTATTTTACTAACTCTACTGTACTCTACTGTACTCTACTGTACTCTACTGTACTGTACTGTACTGTACTGTACTGTACTGTACTCTACTGTACTCTACTAACCACTGAGTATACCTCACTACAACCTGCAGGGATGGAAGGACATTTGATACGTGTGCCTTAAAGAGAATGAGTGAAGAGAGAGATATTACAAAATATTGTATGTGTGTGCGTGTGTGTGTGTGTGTGTGTGTGTGTGCGCCTGCTGTGTGTGCGACAGAACAGAAGGTAAGGCAGTGGTGAGAGCCTGTGGTCCACAGCAGAATGTTCTTCTTCGTTCACTAACTGTGGTCTTGCTCTGTGCAGAGGAACTAAAGGCAAGGACATCAACACCATCAAGTCACTCAGGGTGCTGCGAGTCCTGAGGCCCCTGAAGACCATTAAACGACTGCCCAAGCTCAAGGTGACTACATCTGCCACCCGTCACCTCCTCTCTGACAGAGCAGAGAAGCAGCTTCCATGAACGGTTGACACGTTGCACACACCCACAAACACGCACACGCTCACACAAACGCTGCAGCGGCAGACAGTGGGTTCCCGAACTCGCAGGTGATTGTATGAGAGATGAGTTAATGGGAGAGGATGGCGTGATGTCATGACTGATATCCCCAGTGTCTATCTTCATATACCAGTTTATCATCACCCACCCGGCGACTGTTTTTATGTGACAAATGAGAAAAATGCAAATCCGTCTCACTCTCATCAGGACCCCGGGCTCCAGCTCTGATATTGTCTGAACCAGACTAGACCAAAGTAATTGATATGTGGAAAGGTAGTTGATCAGACAAAGGTCATGGATTGGACCAAAGACCGCAGCAAATCCTATGAATTGAATTGATTGGTGTTTGAGATGATTGAGATTGATTAGTGTTGGCAGGGAGATAAGCCCACTACTCTCTAGCTCTGGTCCAGGGCAATACGTGCCGTTTGCGGATGCTGAAGGCTCAGTGCTGAAGGCTCAGCATCAGCAAGCTGCACATAATGCCCTGACCAGAGCTAACCACTCACATACAGTTAGATACTTGGACAGTGGCATTTGTGACAGGTTGGTGGAAATACCTTACGTCGCAGAGCAGCTCTGTGAGTTACTGTCTTATTCATCCCCCAGCTGATACATATTCATTGGGCAGATTGCATACCTGCCGTGACATCAAACCGCAAACCGAGTCATCAAACAGCAAACTGATCAACAGAGTGCTGTGAAGGGACTGTATGTGCATGCTTGTGTGTGTGTGCGTGTGCGTGCATGCGCATGTGCGTGTGCGTGTGTGTGTGCGTGTGTGCGTGTGTGTGTGTGTGTGTGTGTGTGTGTGTGTGTGTGTGTGTGTGTGCGTGCGTGGCCGGGTGTTTACATGCATGTCAATGTGAGTTTGAGTGATTGTGTGTGTTTGTCTTCCCCTTCAGGCTGTGTTTGACTGCGTGGTCAACTCTCTGAAGAATGTGCTCAACATCCTCATTGTCTACATGCTCTTCATGTTCATCTTCGCTGTGATCGCTGTGCAGCTGTTCAAGGGCAAGTTCTTCTACTGCACCGATGAGTCTAAAAGTCTGGAGAAGGACTGCAGGTACATTACAGACACTCTTACAGTACTGACAGGGACTGGTATTGGATATGAACCCTTGCTAAATATATACAGTACTAGTCAAAAGTTTGGACACAACTACTCATTCAAGGGTTTTTATTTATTTAGACTATTTTCTACATTGTAGAATAATAGTGAAGACATCAAAACTATGAAATAACACATGTGGAACCATGTAGTAGAAAGAAATTCCAGGCACACCTGTTAATTGAAATGCATTCCAGGTGACTATCTCATGAAGCTGGTTGAGAGAATGACAAGCGTGTGCAAAGCTGTCATCAAGGCAAAGGGTGGCTACTTTGAAAAATCTCAACTATAAAATATATTTAGATTTGTTTAACACTTTATTTATTTTTTACTACATGATTCCATGTGTTATTTCATAGTTTTGATGTCTTCACTATTATTCTACAGTGTAGAAAATAGTAAAAATAAAGTTTAATAAACTTTTGGCTGGTACCCCAGCTTGAGCAATTCACCTACAATATTCTAATACAATATTGTGCTACTCTCTCTTTTTCTCTCTCTCTCTACCTCTACCTCTCTCTCTACCTCTACCTCTACCTCTACCTCTACCTCTCTCTGTCTCTGTCTCTGTCTCTGTCTCTCTCTCTACCCCTCTCTCTCTCTACCCCTCTCTCTCTCTACCCCTCTCTCTCTCTCTCTCTCTACCCCTCTCTCTCTCTACCCCTCTCTCTCTCTCTCTCTCTCTACCCCTCTCTCTCTCTACCTCTACCTCTCTCTCTCTCTCTCTCTCTCTCTCTCTCTCTCTCTCTCTCTCTCTGTCTCTCTCTCTACCCCTCTCTCTCTCTCTACCCCTCTCTCTCTCTCTCTCTCTGTCTCTCTCTCTCTCTCTCTGTCTCTCTCTCTCTCTCTCTCTCTCTCTCTCTCTCTCTACCCCTCTCTCTATCTACCCCTCTCTCTCTCTACCCCTCTCTCTCTCTCTCTCTACCCCTCTCTACCCCTCTCTCTCTCTCTCTCTCTCTCTCTCTCTCTCTCTGTCTCTCTCTCTGTCTCTCTCTCTCTCTCTCTCTCTCTCTCTCATCAGGGGTAAGTTTCTGGACTATGACCGTGATGACGTGGCTGCCCAGGATCGTGAGTGGAGAAAGTACGAGTTCCATTATGATAACGTGCTGTGGGCCTTCCTCACCCTCTTCACCGTCTCCACTGGGGAGGGCTGGCCAATGTGAGTAGCCCACGCCTCACACCAGCCAATAGGCTACAGAGAGTGGCTCAGGCCAGCCAATTACTGGAAATAACCCAGTCACATAATCACTGGTTAGCCAATCACCTACACATCACATACTCACATAACCACAGGGTAGCCAGTCAGCTTCCCGGGCAGACGAGAGGGTTCCAACGGGGTCCTTCAACCCCTATTGAACGTACAGAGTATGTCCCTCATCATTACCCTGATTTATATGACATGTAGAATCTTCACGGTGCTGGAGTGTCTTATGTGCTCTCCTCAGCTTGTCAGTCATTTTTCATCGCTCCCCCCCCCCCCCCCTCTGTCTTTCTCTCGTTCTCTTTCCACATCATTAATCCCAAGTGATAATGCAGGGCTACACAGTATAAGTTATGTAAAATGAGTTAACTAGCTGTTAGAATAATCCTTAAATCAAAATGTCTCTATTCCCTGTAACCCAGCGACTAGGGCTTGAGAAGGAATAGCACATCTCTTCACTGTAAACCCCATTACTCAAAACCGTTGTGGAAACCCGTTGCACTACAATATCAGAGTACAGGTACAGACATTTTTGTAACTCAATATGTTTGAGTTACATAAACATGTCACAAAATCAATATTTTCAAGCTGTTGCTACTTAATAAATATATCTTCTAAACGTCATATGTTTTGGTGCAATAAGTGTGTTTCTTCAGGTTGTTCTTACTACAAAGAAAGATCCTCTAAATGACCAAAATGTAAATGTAAAAATGTACAGTTGCAAAGCATGCTGGGTATTATTCTAAAGAGCTCCTCCCCCAAACAAGACAATGTCACGCCCTGACCATAGAGGGCCCTCGGGTTTATATGTGATATTACCTAAACAAATTAGTTGCTTGAACTCAAAACAAATCAAATGTTGAGAGAAAAAATAAACCATTGTACTTACTAAGAATTTTGAACAAATGTACTTTTTTTTATTGAAATACCTTATTTACATCAGTATTCAGACCCTTTGCTATGAGACTCAAAATTGAGCTCAGGTTCATACTGTTTCCATTGATCATCCTTGAGATGTTTCTAAAACTTGATTGGACTACACCTGTGGTAAATTCAATTGATTTGAACATGATTTGGAAAGGCACACCCCTGTCTATGTAAGGTCCCATAGTGGACAGTGCATGTCAGAGCAAAAACCAAGCCATGAGGTTGAAGTAATTGTCCGTAGAGATCCGAGACAGGATGGTGTCAAGGCACAGATCTGGCGAAGGGTACCAAAAAGTGTCTGCAGCATTGAAGGTCCCCAAGAACACAGTGGCCTCCAACATTCTTAGATGGAAGAAATTTGAAACCACCAAGACTCTTCCTAGAGCTGGCCGCCCCACCAAACTGAGCAATCGGTGGAGAAGGGCCTTGGTCAGGGAGGTGACCATCTATGCAGCACTTCACCAATCAGGCCTTTATGGTATAGTGGCCAGACGGAAGTCACTCCTCAGTAAAATGCACATGATAGCCCGATTGGAGTTTGCCAAAAGTCACGTAAAGACCATGAGAAACATGATTCTCTGCTCTGATAAAACCAAGATTGAACTCTTTGGCCTGAATGCCAAGCGTCATGTCTGGAGGAAACCTGGCACCATCCCTACGGTGAAGAATGGTGGTGGCAGCATCATGCTGTGGGGATGTTTTTCAGCGGCAGGGACTGGGAGACTAGTCAGGATCGAGGGAAAGATGAACGGCGCAAAGTACAGAGAGATCCTTGATGAAAACCTGCTCCAGAGCATGCAGGACCTCAGACTGGGGCGAAGATTCACCTTCCAACAGGACAACGACCCTAAGCACACAGCCAAGACAATGCAGAAGTGGCTTCGGAACAAGTTTCTGAATGTCTTTGAGTGGCCGATTGAAACTGATCGAACATCTCAGGATAGACCTGAAAATAGCTGTGCAGCAACGTTCCCCATCCAACCTGACAGAGCTTGAGAGAATCTGCAGAGAAGAATGGGAGAAACTCCCCGAATACAGATGTGCCAAGCTTGTAGCATCCTACCCAAGAAGACTCAATGCTAAAGTCGCTGCCAAATGTGCTTCAACAAAGTACTGAGTAAAGGGTCTGAATACTTATGTAAATGTGATATTTCAGTTTAGATTTTTTTTTAGAAATGATCAAAAATGCTTTGTCATTGTGGAGTATTGTTTGTTGATTAATGAGTGAAAAAAAGGATTTAATCTGTTTTAGAATAAGGCTGTAACAAAATGTGGAAAAAGTCATGGGGTATAAATACTTTCTGAAGGAACTGATAAGGATACAGTATGTGTTGTACAAGCATGTTGTGAAATAAAATGGTGAACCTGGTGAACATTCTATTATTCCATGCTTTATAGTCATATCCCCTGGAGGTGACAGATCAATATTGGGCATGCTTTGTTCCAGTAAATGTATAGCATTTTATTTCACAACATGCTTGTACAACACATATCCTAATCAGTGCCTTCAGAAAGTATTTGTGCCTGAATTTAATACAAATTACATTTAGAATGTGTGTCACTGGCCTACACACAAATTTATAAAATATTAGGAAATGTCTTGAGTCAGTAAGTGTTCAACCCTTTTGTAATGGCACGCCTAAATATGTCAGAAAATAAGTTGCATGGACTCACTCTGTGTGCAATAATAGTGTTTAACGTGATTTTTGAACGACTACCTCATCTCTGTATCCCATATCCCACAGACACAATTATCTGTAAGATCCCTCGGTCGAGCAGTGAATTTCAAACACTGATTCAACCACAAAGACCAAGGAGGTTTTCCGTTGCCTCACAAAGAAGGGCACATAAAAATAAGCAGACATTGAATATCCCTTTGAGCATGGTGAAGTTGTTAATTAGACTATGGATGGTGGATCAATACACCCAGTCACTACAAAGATACAGGCGTCCTTTCTTCTCAGTTGCTGCAGAGGAAGGAAACCGGTCAGGGATTTCACCATGAGGCCAATAGTGACTCTAAACAGTTACATAGTCGAATGGCTGTGATAGGTGAAAACTGAGGATGGATCAACAACATTGTAGTTACTCCACAATACTAAACTGAATTGACTGAGTGAAAAGAAGAAATCCTTACAGAATGCAAATATTCCAAAACATGCAAGCAATAATGCACTAAAGTAAAACGGCAAAGAAATTAGCTTTATGTCCTGAATACAAAGCGTTATGTTTGGGGCGAATCCAACACAACACATCACTATTTTCAATCATGGTGGTAGCTGCATCATGTCATGGGTATGCTTCTCACGGGCAAGGACAAGGGATATTTTTTTAAATAAAAATAAACGCAATAGATCTAAGCACAGGCAAAATCCTAGCGGAAAACCTGAGTCAGTCTGCTTTCCAACAGACAAATTCACATTTCAACAAGACAATAACCAAGCCTAAAACACAAGGCCATTGTCTTGCTTACCAAAACAATAGTCAATGTTCCTGAGTGGCCTAGTTACAGTTTTGGCTTAAAATCGTCTTGACAATCTATGGCAAGACTTGAAAATGGCTGTCAATGATAAGCAAACAACTTGACAGAGCTTGAAGAATTTTAAGAAGAAGAATGTGCAAATATTGTATAATCAAGGTGTGCGAAGCTCTTAGATACTCACAGCTCTAATCGCTGCCAAAGGTGATTCTAACATGTATTGACTCAGGGGTGTAAATAAATTCTGTATTTCATTTCCAATACATTTGCAAAAAAAATAAAAAACACTTTGTCATTATGCCATATTGTGTGTAGATGGGTGGGAAAAAATAGACTTAATCCATTTTGAATTCAGGCTGTAACACAGCAAAATGTGGAATAAGTCAAGGGGCATGAATACTTTCTGAAGGCACTCGATGTGCCCTCCCTTGGCTGCCATCTGTATTGGCTATAACAAATAAGCTAGTTAGGATAGAATAAACTGTAATGTCCTCCAGAGGGAAATTGTCGTAGACACCCAATATTGCTGTATACAAAATCACTGTACATTACTTAACATATGCACAATAGTTGCATGTTTGTCTTCTTAGTTCAGTGTAATTGGCATTGTCTCATGTTTGTGTAGCCCCAGAGTGAAGTTTCCTCTAGATATGGGTCTAGGATCAGCTTCCCCTCCCCAATCCTAACCCTAACCATTAGTGTGAAAAATGCGAAACTGACACAAGTTCAGCCACTAGAGCCACATTTACCCTGCCCCTTTTCATCTATAAATGCCTCTGTGTTTGCCTGTTCTCTCCAGGGTCCTAAAGCATTCTGTGGATGCCACCTATGAGGACCAGGGCCCCAGCCCAGGCTTCCGTATGGAGACCTCTATCTTCTATGTGGTCTACTTTGTGGTCTTTCCCTTCTTCTTCGTCAACATCTTTGTGGCTCTCATCATCATCACCTTCCAGGAACAGGGAGACAAGGCCATGTCAGAGTGTAGTCTGGAGAAGAACGAGGTACACACACACACACACACACACATTATGTGTGTCTATTTCCTACATCATACAGAGTTTCACTTAGTGTGTCTCAAGTGGCACCCTATTCCATTTATGGTGCACTATAAAGGGAATAGGGTGCCATTTGGGACACAGATTTTGTGCTTCAGGTTGGTAAACTACTGGCGAGTGAGACTGGTTTTGCTGCCTTGTGTGAAGATATTAAACACGTCTGGAAACTGTTGGGATGCATGCCAGCGCCTGTGGGACGTTAGTTTTGATGTTTTTCATTTGATTGTACCTTGGTCCTTACTAGGATTGCAAAATTCCCAGAACTTTCAATAAATTCCCTAGTTTTCCCGAACTCCTGATTGAAAAAAAAAAGAAACTGGATTTCTTCCAAGTTCCCAGAATTGTGTAGCCTTAGTTGTTACTTTATGTTTAGCTTTTTTTATACTAATAATCAGTGTTTGAACAATATCAGATCTGATTAGGGAGATGAGTGAGTTTCACAAATTTATACATAATATACTTCTAAGATAATCTTAAAAGGTTTTTTTATGTACTTTGTTCCCTCCCTACCTCTATCCTGCCTCATCCCTCTTTGTCTCCCTCCGTCCCTCCGTCTCTCCCTCCCACCTCCAACACAGAGAGCTTGTATCGACTTTGCCATCAATGCCAAGCCTCTGACGCGCTACATGCCAGCTGACAAGCAGTCGTTTCAGTATAAGATGTGGAAGTTTGTGGTGTCGCCGCCCTTTGAGTACTCCATCATGACCATGATCGCACTCAACACTGTGGTGCTGATGATGAAGGTCAGTGACGCTGATATTTGGTGGTTGTGAAATCTAATCCTCGATCTGTTGTAAGGGAAAATGTCTACCTTGAGTGGGATAACTTTTGGGAGAGGGTTTTGGAATGAATAAGCAGTATAATTTGGAAGGATACGTTAAACGTATCCATTGTTGACGTACAAGCTAGTTTTAGGAGCAGCTTCTCTGATGCTAATACCCTTAACTACATTGCTGATCCAGCTGGCTTATCTCCAGGTGTTGACCTGTACAGGTCTGTCAGACTGAGGGACGGTGTTTTGCACACCGAGTACAATGCACTGATGCATAGACAACATTCTTGTCTTTCTGCCCATTCATTCAGTCGGCTGTCTCAAACAAAGAACTGGGTAACACATCATGTACAGTGAATAATGGCGCCGGAGGGGATGGCTGCTGTTTTACGGTCTCCTAACCAACTGTGCTATTTTGTTTGTTTTTTCACCTTGTTTGGAACTCATTTTGTACATAATGTTGCTGCTACCCTCTCTTATGCCCCCAAAAAAGCTCCTGGACATCAGTACAGCGATTACTCTCCTCGAAGTGGAGGAAGATTCTTTCTTTAATGAGTCTGACACGAAGGATATACTGCTTTGTTGAGACCAGGCCCAAATCCCTGTCATGCGCGTGAAGAAAAGATGGAGAAAAAGGGGGAGGAGGGCGGGAATTTGTAAGAATTTGCCGACTAATAGCTAAATCACCACCTCCCTCTGTATTATTCGCCAACGCGCAATCATAGGAAAACAAACTGGACGATCTACGATTAAACTATCCTACCAACGGGACATTAAAATCTGTAATATCTTATGTTTCACCGAGACGTGGCCGAACGACGACATGGATAATATAGAGCTGGCTGGCTTGTCCGTGTTTCGGCAGGACAGAGCAGTTACGTCTGGTAAGACGAGGAGATGGGGTATGTGTCTATTTGTCAGTAATTGCTGGTGTGCAATGTCTAATATTAAAGATGTCTCGAGGTATTGCTCGCCTGAGGTAGAATACCTCATTTTAAGCTGTAGACCACACTACCTACAGTACCAAGAGAGTTCTCATCTATATTATTTGTAGCTATCTATTTACCACCACAAACTGATGCTGGCACTAAGACCGCACTCAACGAGCTGTATAAGGCCATAAGCAAACAAGAAAAACTGCACATCCAGAAGTTACACTCCTAGTGGCCGGGGACATTATTGCAGGCAAACTTAAATCCATTTTACCTCATTTCTACCAGCATGTCACCTTTACTGGGGCCCCTCGGGGTGCATGCTTAGTCCCCTCCTGTACTGCCTGTTCACTCACAACTGCGTGTCCAAGCACGACTCCAACACCATCCTAACGTTTGCTGATGACACAACAGTGGTAGGCCTGATCACCAACAACAATGAGACAGCCTATAGGGAGGAGGTCAGAGACCTGGCAGTGTGGTGCCAGGAAAACAACCTCTCCCTCAATGTGAGAAAGACAAAGGAGCTGATCGTGGACTACAGGAAAAGGAGGGCCGAAACAGGCCCCAATTAACATTGACAGGGCTGAAGTGGAGTGGGTCGAGAGTTTCAAGTTCCTTGGTGTCCACATCACCAACGAACTATCATGATCCAAACACACCAAGACAGTTGTGAAGAGGGCACGACAACACCTTTCCCCCCTCAGGAGACTGAAAAGATTTGGCATGGGTCTCCAGATCCTCAAGAAGTTCTACAGCTGCACCATTGACTGGTTGCATCTCCGACCTGGTATGGCAACTGCTCGGCATTTGACCATAAGGTGCTCCAGAGGGTAGTGCGTACGGCCCAGTACATCACTGGGGCCAAGCTTCCTGACATCCAGGATCTACAGTATATAATAGTCGCTGTCAGAAGAAGGCCCATAAAATTGTTAAAGACTCGAGTCACCCGAGTCATAGAATGTTCTCTCTGCTACCGCACGGCAAGCAGTACCGGAGCACCAAGTCTAGGACCAAAAGGCTCCTTAACAGCTTCTACCCACAAGCCTTAAGACTGCTGAACAATTTATCAAATGGCCACCCGGACTTGTGTACTATAGGTGTGTGTGCGTGTGCGTGTGACAGATTGACAGAAAGATGAGGAAAGAGAGGAAGGATCACTTTCACAGGTATTGCAATGGTACAGTATGTCTGTAGGACATTGGAAATGGGCATGCCCATTATCATTTCACTCATGTTCAGTGGGAGTGAAAGTTGACCTGTGACGTTTTCCTGACCTCTGCCCTCAGTTTCACGGTGCTCCGGAGCTGTACGAGGCCATGCTGAAGTACCTGAACATCGTGTTCACAGCTCTCTTCACACTGGAGTGCATCCTGAAGATCATCGCTTTTGGACCACTGGTGAGCCTGCTTCTCTCCATACACTACTGGAAATGGTCACTATCCAAGCATTTGGGAAGATAGGGTGTAGACTACTTTGGAATCACTGAAGATGTCCTTTTTGGAAAAATAGATGACTCTAGTTTGACTTGCACACACAAAAAGGTGTTATCTAGAACCTAAAAGGGTTATTTTGCTGTCACCGTAGGATAACCCTTTGAAGAACCTTTGTTGGTGCCAGGTACAGTAGAACCTTTTTGGTCCCAAGTAGAACCCGTTCCACAGAGGATTTGACATGGAACCCAAAATGGTTCTACCTGGAACCAAAAAGGGTTATCCAATGGATAACAGCCGAAGAACCATTTTGGAACTCTTTCTGCTAAGAGTGCAAGGTGGGAAAGAGAGAGAAACAGAGAGGCAAAGATAGAAAATGTGGGACATTTTGAGGAAAAGGGGAGGGGGAATAGGATGAGGGTAAGCTGGCAAGCCTTTAGCAAGAGCCACAGGGGGAGAGCTGTGTGTGTGCATGACCCGAGCATGCATGCATGTGTGTGTGTGTTGGGGATGACGCAACAGCTCCAGATGAGAGGATGAGGGTGGGAAGGTAAAGCAGAGGTGTGGGAGGGATAAATATCCCAGGCAGCGCCGGGCCGTCTGGTCCCTGAGCGAGGCATTTCATCTCCAGCTTCATCCCCACTTACCAGGCTCATGTATTAAATGGCTTTTCTCACACACCGCTTACCTCCACCTGTTCAGCACTTAGTACAGACGGATGGGCCTCCCTCTCTCTCTCTCTCTCTCTCTCTCTCTCTCTCTCTCTCTCTCTCTCTCTCTCTCTCTCTCTCTCTCTCTCTCTCTCTCTCTCTCTCTCTCTCTCTCTCTCCTCTCTCTAGGAGCCTCGTCCATTTTAAACCTTGGCTTCTCTAATCGTTGTGTTCCCCAGGAAGAGCATACGCTCACTGCCATGCCACCTGACAGAGTAGGATGTCTGTGCCACTGTTTGGAAGCATCTGAGTGTGTGGTGTGGTGTCTGCACCTTACATAGGGATAGCAGGAGTAATTGAGTGCTTGAGTTCTCTAACTGACGTCAAAACTCGATCTTTAACTCAAGAGATTTTTTTCTTCTTCAAATACTGTAAAACTATTTGGTCTAAATGTTATCTTGAAGACAGCATTCATTTGATCTGACTGTTCAATTTGTACAAAAAATAAACCAAGCCAAGCATCACAGTTTTGCTCCCTAAATTCCCTTTCCCCTCCATGTCTCACTCACTCGATAGAATTTCCGAGCGCTCCCTATAGCGCTCCTATAGAAACGGATCTAACTGATGGGATACACAAGCTACATTCCTTGGAAGGAAGACAGTTTTATACAGAAATACCGTATGTGTTCCATCACTGAGCTACAGTTTTGGAATAATTGTGTTATTTTCCGTTTATCGGCTACATTGCGGTTGTCACTAGTTACCACAGCCACAAAGTCAAAATTGTCTATATCGTAAAAATGAATGAAAACAAACATTTGCTTTTTAGTTAACATTTTTAGGTTAGGCATAAGGTTAACAGTGTGGTTAAGGTCAGGGTTAAGTTTAAAATCAGATTTTAAGAAGCAAAATTGTAGATACCATCAGAGTTTATGACTTTGTGCTTGTTGGTAACTAACGTTAGTGACGACCCTACTTTGCCAACTGCTAGTGACATTTAGAATTGGTTAGCTGAGGCTATTACCCCCCCAAACATAAACACGTTCCACGCTGACAATATGCAGAAACATTAGTTTGATAAAGACAGAGTGTATTTTCATCAGAATCATTAAGCCTAGGCCTACTCACCAAACTGATGTTCTGGACATAATTCATCCCCATGCAGTGTACAATGTGGAATTGCAACCCAGTATCACAGATTATACATGAAATAGACATTTGAGGCAGCTTTTAATGAGTTGGTTTGAGTTTCATTAAAGGGCCGTCCAGATGGATGAATTAACTTGGCAAGGTAGAAATGCTCACTGACGGGGATGTACATTTAAGATAAATAAGCTTTGTGTGCATATGGAACATTTATGAGATATTTTATTTCAGCTCATGAAACATGGGACCAACACATGGGACTAACACATGGGACTAACACATGGGACTAACACATGGGACTAACACATGGGACCAACACATGGGACCAACACATGGGACCAACACATGGGACTAACACATGGGACTAACACATGGGACCAACACATGGGACTAACACATGGGACCAACACATGGGACCAACACATGGGACCAACACATGGGACCAACACATGGGACTAACACATGGGACTAACACATGGGACCAACACATGGGACCAACACATGGGACCAACACATGGGACCAACACATGGGACCAACACATGGGACCAACACATGGGACCAACACATGGGACTAACACATGGGACCAACACATGGGACCAACACATGGGACCAACACATGGGACCAACACATGGGACCAACACATGGGACTAACACATGGGACCAACACATGGGACCAACACATGGGACCAACACATGGGACCAACACATGGGACCAACACATGGGACCAACACATGGGACCAACACATGGGACTAACACATGGGACCAACACATGGGACTAACACATGGGACTAACACATGGGACCAACACATGGGACCAACACATGGGACCAACACATGGGACTAACACATGGGACTAACACATGGGACCAACACAATATAACAAGTTGATATTACAGTTTCAATAAATTAATCTTAAACGACACTTGTTTTTATTTTTGCAATTAGGATTTGTTACCTGTAAAGGTTATGATAATTAGGCATTGTCGCTCACTGTTGGCATGTAGATAATTGCGCAATTTTTTTTACATTGCCACCCTTGTTCGAAAAATAGCTTTTTTAATTATTGGAGTACTTCAGTACTCGAAAAATAATAATGAGAGTACTCAAACAGTCATAAAAGGCCCAATGCCCATCCCTAGTCTGTAGGACTGTGTGGGACTTTAAGCCTGTTTGTGCGTGTCAGGGAGTTAGTGACACACTGTAGGCTATAGATGGACGGCCCTTTAATGAAACTCAGACCAACTCATTAAACGCTGCCTCATTTGAGGAGCTTAGAAGACATGCTCTGTAGAGAGTGGCCTGAGAGAAAAGCATTTGAAGAGCAAAGGTTTGGTACTAATTACAATAAAACCTCTTTATCCTTCTCTCTCTCGCTCTCTCTCTCTCTCTCTTCCCCTGTTTGCAGAATTACCTGAAGGCAGCCTGGAATGTGTTTGACTTTGTGACAGTTTTGGGAAGTATCACGGACATCTTGGTCACAGAGATTAAGGTAAGCTCTGCTGCCATGTCCCTATGTAGTATCGTACTTTCTGTAAGAGCTGCCACAGTACAATGTGCCCATTCAACTTCATATATGTAAAGACATCAGCCAAAAGGGATACTCCTATATGCTGTCCTGCCTGTATGACTTCACTCATAATAACTTTACTCCTTGAAGGAGGATGTGTCCAGTGGAAAGTCATTTCACAAGGTTTAACCCAGTTACAGTACTTGTGATGAGGTAATAAGTTGAAGTCAACAGCAGATCCTACTAGAGAGCTGATGGGGATAGCTGAGAGCTTCCTGCCGGGACTGAGTGCTCAGTGTCTCATGCTGGATGGATTAGTATGGAGCTGGGGACAGACAGAAGTGGCAGGCAGAGTTTGAAATGGGGATCATGAAAAGCCTCTGTGCAGATTGCAGCACAGTAGCACTAAAGTGGATTGGAGTAGTCCGTTTACTGTTACTTTCTCTCTCTCTCTCTCTGTTTTTTCTTTCTCTTTCTCTCGCTGTGTTTCCATCTTCTGCTATGACTTTACTGGCGCCTGCCCTTTGTCATCCCTCTGCCTCCTCTCTGACACTATGGGCCATCCCTCTGTCAACCTCTCTGACACTATGGGCCATCCCTCTGCCAACCTCTGCCTCCTCTCTGACACTATGGGCCATCCCTCTGCCAACCTCTTCCTCCTCTCTGACACTATGGGCCATCACTCTGCCTCCTCTCTGACACTATGGGCCATCCCTCTGCCTCCTCTCTGACACTATGGGCCATCCCTCTGCCTCCTCTCTGACACTATGGGCCATCACTCTGCCAACCTCTGCCTCCTCTCTGACACTATGGGCCATCACTCTGCCTCCTCTCTGACACTATGGGCCATCCCTCTGCCTCCTCTCTGACACTATGGGCATCCCTCTGCCTCCTCTATGATACTATTGGCCATCACTCTGCCTCCTCTCTGACACTATGGGCCATCCCTCTGCTTCCTCTCTGACACTATGGGTCATCACTCTGTCTCCTCTCTGACACTATGGGCCATCACTCTGCCAACCTCTGCCTCCTCTCTGACACTATGGGCCATCACTCTGCCTCCTCTCTGACACTATGGGCCATCCCTCTGCCTCCTCTCTGACACTATGGGCCATCCCTCTGCCTCCTCTATGATACTATGGGCCATCACTCTGCCTCCTCTCTGACACTATGGGCCATCCCTCTGCCTCCTCTCTGACACTATGGGCCATCCCTCTGCCTCCTCTCTGAAACTATGGGCCATCCCTCTGCCTCCTCTCTGACACTATGGGCCATCCCTCTGCCAACCTCTGCCTCCTCTCTGACACTATGGGCCATCCCTCTGCCAACCTCTGCCTCCTCTCTGACACTATGGGCCATCACTCTGCCTCCTCTCTGACACTATGGGCCATCACTTTGCCTCCTCTCTGACACTATGGGCCATCCCTCTGCCAACCTCTGCCTCCTCTCTGACACTATGGGCCATCCCTCTGCCTCCTCTCTGACACTATGGGCCGCTCTAGACGGTAAGTGACTTTTCTTGTTCCCGCTGCTTTTGACTCTTCCCTTGGAGGCCAGTCCATCTTTTGGTCTTGGTCCTAACTTGTTCCTTAACACATGTATGTTATGTGGTGCAATAGTTATTAGATGACTTGAAGCAGTTACATAAATGGATAGGTAGACACTCTTCACTTCACGGAAAATGGATCTGCTTTCACCATTCTTAGTGTAACCCAGATCTGTTCCAGGACCAGTATGGATGTACAGTTTGTGTCTCGTCCTGCAGGACAAGCTGATCAACCTGAGTTTCCTGAGGCTTTTCAGGGCGGCCAGGCTCATCAAGCTATTGAGGCAGGGCTACACCATCCGCATCCTGCTGTGGACCTTTGTCCAGTCCTTCAAGGTGAGTCACTGACCCCTGACCTCTTAGAGTTGAGAATAACATGGTATTCGTCTGATCAAATCAATGAATGTTAGGCCCATTCATTATGTTGCAGTAACCGTAAGCACATGGAACTATAAGTGGAAATACAATAAGGACATGTTTTGGGTTGCTTTCATGTAATGGATCTTTGGATTGATAATGATGTTCATTTGGAGTCAGAAGTTTGTTCTATGGAGCCTCTCTTGAAAGTTTTGTTGTACAGAGAACAAGGGCATTGACAGCTTTAGTTAATCTGATAGCAGGTTAAATGTGGGGTGATGAGAGCTTTTAAGCCCCTATGAAAACGGATAGGTGTTATGGGCTTCGAATCCAAGCCAGCCCCCTGTACCCGGACTTTGAACTACTCCCCTCTGGGCGCAGGTTTAGGGCACCCCTCGGACAGGAAAAACACATCTAGACAATCATTTGTGCCAGGTGTGATGTCTCTCCTAAATAGCTCGGGCGAAATGTTCCTATCGACCCAGTAAGGCCAGCAGGCTAGTCTCTTTTTAGTGGTTTGTAACTGTTGTGAAAGTTATATTTTCAATTTGTTTTGCTATTGAAAAGCCACTTTCAACGTGTACATGATACTGCAACAAATAAGAATTGAAAATAAGAATTTGTTCTTAACTGACTTTCCTAGTTACATTTTTTATTTTTTTTAAATAAAAATAAAGTCAGTACAGTAAAGTTAGTTGCTGCTCTTTAATTAAGATGTATCTTTACCTCTTCCTTGTCTGGGATATACATATGTGATTAAGGAAATCAACTCTGCGGCTGAAGTTGGCTGCTCTGTCCCATAATTAAGACTATTAAACCTCACTGGGATTTTAATTTCTCTTGTGTGTTTGTGTTTTCTATTTCCAGGCCCTACCTTACGTCTGCCTCCTCATCGCTATGCTCTTCTTCATCTATGCCATCATCGGCATGCAGGTGAGTAATACCTTTAGAGTTGATTGCTCATTTAAAAGGAAGCCATGGTGATAGACAAAATGGTAAAAATGCTGAATTGAATGCACAATGAAGGTATGTTCCCTCCACTAGATTAGCATGGCATTGTAAATCAATGGTAATTGTGACTTCTGGTAAAAGAGCTATCGTTTAATCAGCGATGCTGTTTAATGACTATGGTGCCCCGGAGGGCTTGATCAGGATACCCCCCCCCATAATTAGTGACAAACATAACACTAACAGAAGCTTATCTGGCTCTTTGTTATCATCAGGACTAACTGTGCATCCCAAATGGCACGCTTTTCACTATGCGGTGCACTACATACCCTATGGGTCCTGGTCAACAGTAGTGCACTATAGAGGGAATATCAAAAGTAGTGCACTATATTGGGAATAGGGTGCCATTTGGGATGCACACTACATACCTATGGGTCCTGGTCAAAAGTAGTGCACTATCAAGGGAATATCAAAAGTAGTGCACTATATTGGGAATAGGGTGCCATTTGGGATGCACACTATAAGTGTAGATTTGGGTAGGATAGAGGACGTCGCCATGTCTTTGGATTCTCTTGTTATTAGATTGTCAACATCTCTAGATAGCTATACAACATCATCACTATGCCTTCCTTCCTCCATGCTTCACCCCGCACACACACACACACACACACACACACACACACACACACAGTCTTCTGCCTACCCTGGCGCGATTTGAGAAAGATACTGATTCCTGGCAAAAGTGGCTGTGTTTTTTCGGAGATAGCATTACATTACATCATATCAAATCCTGCAAATGCTGATACATTCAGCTGCTTACTCACACATTGCTTACTCACACGTACTGTATGTGCGTTTGAAATGGCCCCACATCCCATACATAGTGCACTACTTCTTACCAGGACCCATAGAGCTCTGGTTAAAAGGCATGCACTATATAGGGAATAGGGGCCCATTTGGGACGTAACCATAGATAGCATACAGGGAATCCCTCTAACTGCTACGCCGGCCCTTTCTGCTTACTTCAGGTGTTTGGAAACATTGAGCTGAATGAGGAATCGGCCATCAACCACCACAACAACTTCCAGACATTCTTTCAGGCTCTGATGCTTCTGTTCAGGTGGCCATGCCTCCACATTCTCCATATTCTTCCTGTTCTATTAGACGTTTTCCCACATATCGGCCTGTTCTTTAAATTGCAATGTAATGTCGTAAAAGAGACATGTAGTTCCTCATGCCCATGGTGGTGTTTGTGATGGGATTTACTGTGTAGTTTCCAATGATGTGTATTTGTTTACATATACCATGTGGGTGTGTGTCTGTGTTTGTGTGTGTGTGTGTGTGTGTGTCGCAGGAGTGCAACAGGCGAGGCGTGGCATGAGATCATGCTGTCGTGTCTGAGTAACCGGCCGTGTGATAAACTGTCAGGGTCTGGAGGGAAGGAGTGCGGCAGTGATTTTGCTTACTTCTACTTTGTCTCCTTCATCTTCCTCTGCTCCTTCCTGGTCAGTATGGGCCATCGCAAATGAATGACCATTCAGAATGTCCCATGTCCAGTGAATGACCAATGATCAGCAATGAATAACCACTCAGGATACAGACACATACAGTATCTCCTCACATGTGCATGCACGTTACTTACACAGTGCTCACCTACGCTCTCTTACTCCGATGAAATGGTCCAGTTATTATTGGTCGGTCCCTTCTTGTTGACCACTTGCGATGGAAACTCTCTCCAACTCCCTCTTTCTCCCTCCAGATGCTCAACCTTTTTGTGGCGGTCATCATGGACAACTTTGAGTACCTAACCAGAGATGCCTCCATCCTGGGGCCTCACCACCTGGACGAATTTATCCGCGTCTGGGCCGAGTACGACCCTGCTGCCTGGTACGTATCAGTAATCCTCCTACAGGTGATTCCCCCCCCCCCCCCCCCCCCCTTGTCAAGACAGCGTCTATTTCAGGTTCAGTAGTGAAGAGGTGAAGGTAGGAGATGAGGGGTGGAAGTGGCCGTGATTGTCAGGGGTACAGCAAATAGTCGCCGACACAACAAAGTTGGCTCTAAGTTCCAGTGGGATGACTCTGTGACGTTTGACAGTGTTTGACCGTCAGGGAGGGCACTTCTGAGTGACGTTAAGATGGGCCCTGGAGTGCCGACTAGGGCCCCACAGGCAGACTGATGCATGTAAATCCATGGTTCCACTCTGCCATCCGCTAGGCTCCCCTCACTAAGCTGGCGGCTCCAAAGCTCCTCTCTGTCTGTCATTTGAATCACACAACACAGCTTTACCTATCTCCACCGCTTCCCAAAGTCTTCACCAGAATCCATTGAGAAATACTGGAACTCAAAGAGCAAAAATTAAACGTTTGGCTGATTTGCACCAGGATGAGAAGTCCAAAATGTCATAATTACCACACTATTCCCTATGGGCCCTAGTCAAAAGTAGTGCACTATATAGGGAATAGGGTGCCATTTGGGACATCGATCCAGACTCTGTTGCTCAGTCTCATCCCCTGTGGCCCTCCGATGTTAGACACAGCCATTAAAGGGAGGAATCATCCCAGGCTCGTGGTAACGGCTGGAGTGGAATCGGTGGAATGGTACCATTCCATTCGCTCAGTTCCAGCCATTATTATGAGCCGTCCTCCCCTCAGCAGCCCCCACTGGTCCCAAATGGCATCCTATTCCTTACATGCAGACTCAAAAGTAGGGTTCAATTTGGGACGTAGACTTATAACCTCCCAGGAACCAGTATACTATAGATAGGTAAGCTTGTTATTTATACACCGAGTTTACAAACATTAGGAACACCTGCTCTTTCCATGACATAGACTGACCAGGTGAATCCAGGGGAAATCTTTGATCCTTTATTGATGTCACTTGTTAAATCCACTTCAAACAGTGTGGATGAAGGGGAGGAGACAGGTTAAAGAAGGAGTTTTAAGCCTTGAGACAATTTAGACATAGATTGTGTATGTGTGCCATTCAGAGGGTGAATGGGCAAGATGTAAGAAGTGCCTTTGAATGAGGTGTGGTAGTAGGTGCCAGGCGCACCGGTTTGAGTGTGTCAAGAACTGCAACACTGCTGGAATTTTCACACTCGATAGTTTCCCGTGTGTATCAAGAATGGTCCACCACCCAATGGACATCCAGCCAACTTGACACAACTGTGGGAAGCATTGGAGTCAACATGGGCCAGCATCCCTGTGGAATGCTTTCGACACCTTGTAGAGTCCATACCCCAAAGAATTTAGGCTGTTCTGAGGGGTAAAAGGGAGTGCAACTGAATATTAAGAAGGTGTTTCCCACAGTTGTGTCAAGTTGACTTGATGTCTTCGGGTGGTGGATCATTCTTGATACACACGGGAAACGGTGTTCCAAATGTTTTGTATATCTGCACTATCTACCGGTGTACTTTATTCAATGACCATGACTGCATACATATATAATGAATATGTTAAGTCACAGGAGCAGAAATGGTGGTGTTTGTGTCCTAACCTCTTTTTAACCTGTGTCTTTTACAGCGGAAGGATATGCTATCAGGATATGTACAAATTGTTGCGTTTTATCTCGCCTCCTCTCGGCTTAGGGAAGAAGTGCCCTAATAGGGTGGCCTACAAGGTTTGCAACCCCACACACCCCTTAATCATAAAGGGATGAGGTGGAAGTGGAAAATGAATGACTGTGAATGACTCCTAGGGCCAGGGATTCCACCACACAAAAACACACAAGCATACACCTTCCATACTAACCGGCTGGTGGGTAACCATGGGAACTAATGGAAAACAATGCCACAATGTAGGTCTCGTTACAGTATACTGGCCAGGCTTCACCATCAAGTTATTTCTTCACCATACTGAATACAGTACAGTATGCTGTATGCAGCAGGCCAATATGGTTTCTCGAAGTAGGCCCAAGAGACTGTTTAAACCAGTGCACACACCGAGTAAAGCAAAGGTTATGAGCATTGTGTGCTTTGTTTCCTGTGTTCAATTTGGTTACCGCTGATGTCTCGTAGCATGCAGAAACAGATGACATCTGAACAGTGACGCCACAACCTCCCTTTGACATACTGAATATATACTGTACATGTCTCAATCCAACATCATGATCCTGCCATCCCGACATCTCTCCTCAGGGAATTCCCGGGAAAACTCCCCACCCTCCTCCTGTCCAATCCTGGGATACATCCCTGTCTTAGGCAGGACAGGGATGAGATCCCACCATGGAATCCACTGCCCTGGAAATCTAAAATAACACAGATTTCTGTTTTTGCCATTTTCTATACTGTTTTACTGTCCTCTTTTGGTCATTTCTAACTCCGTCCTCCTCCAACCTTCTCTGGATACCTCCATCCCTCTCTTTGACCTCTGTGGTCCCCTGTGACATCTTCCCCTGTGAAGTGGCCGTATGACCTACCTTGATATGCACGAGATGCTCCGCCACATGTCCCCTCCGCTAGGTGTGGGAAAGAAATGCCCGCCCAGAATCGCCTATAAGGTAGACCCTTTCCCCCTCCTCTCCCTTCCTCCCCCAGCAATCTTCCTCTCACTTCTGCCGCTCAATCCCACCTGTCCTGTGTCTCCCGGCTTCTGTCAGACTGTCACAGCCACTTCCTGCTGGGCTCTCGTTTTTTCCTCGTTGTTGCTCTCCCTGTCTGTTTGTGACATTCTCTTCTGCCTTCTGCTCCCTCTCAGCTTTTGGCGTTTAGCGTGCTCACTTCACTGTCTGGCCATTTAGACTTCTTTTGTTTTTAGACTGCGTTTTAATTATGTTCAACTAAGAAGAAGTCAAGACAGACAGTTGACACAAGCCACGCTATTACCAAGACGTTAGCTAAAAAGGTTTTGAAAAATCACTTTGATGACATCGACACATTCTTAGGACCTTTTCTTCCTATCGTTTTAACCAAACATGCCGTTGTCACATAAAAGTAGATAATGAATCGAAGGTTAAAAAGAGTTGGAGACATATGGTCGAGCAATAAACCTGTCCCCTCTTCTCCAATCTATACTCTATGGGTTGGGCTGTGTTGAGCTGCAGTATTTAGAGAGCTTGTATTGTGGACCAAGGTAAATCTGGTTCAGCCCTCAGGTACACTCTGTGTATGGCATTTACCTCTGAGTGTGGTACTTACTATGAGTGGCTCCAGCGTGTACACAGCTGTCTAGATGAATCATGGTTAAGACAGCCCTAGCCGTGCCCTGGATAAAAACGTCTGCCAAGCGACTAGTTGGATCTGACGTGTGTGGGGTCTCCAAATATAACTCCTGCTTTAGAGAGATTAATGAACAGGGAGAAATGAGAGAGAGCGAAGCTAGCCATTTTTTTTATATCTCATTTTTACTTTATTCTTTCTTTCCTTTGCTGTTGTGGAAAATGCATCTCGCTCAACTCCCTCCTTAATGAACGCAGAGGTTCCTGTGCGTCTCTGTTGTCCCTCTGTCACACTCTGTTTATAACTCCTCTGTTGTCCCTCTGTCACCCTCTGTTTATAACTAATGTCTCGTGTCTCTGTCACCCTCTGTTTATAACTCATGTCTCGTGTCTCTGTCACCCTCTGTTTATAACTCCTCTGTTATCCCTCTGTCACCCTCTGTTTATAACTCATGTCTCGTGTCTCTGTCACCCTCTGTTTATAACTCATGTCTTGTGTCTCTGTCACCCTCTGTTTATAACTCATGTCTCGTGTCTCTGTCACCCTCTGTTTATAACTCATGTCTCGTGTCTCTGTCACCCTCTGTTTATAACTCATGTCTGGTGTCTCTGTCACCCTCTGTTTATAACTCCTCTGTTGTCCCTCTGTCACCCTCTGTTTATAACTCATGTCTCGTGTCTCTGTCACCCTCTGTTTATAACTCATGTCTCGTGTCTCTGTCACCCTCTGTTTATAACTCCTCTGTTGTCCCTCTGTCACCCTCTGTTTATAACTCATGTCTCGTGTCTCTGCCACCCTCTGTTTATAACTCATGTCTCGTGTCTCTGTCACCCTCTGTTTATAACTCATGTCTCGTGTCTCTGTCACCCTATGTTTATAACTCCTGTCTGGTGTCTCTGTCACCCTCTGTTTATAACTCCTCTGTTGTCCCTCTGTCACCCTCTGTTTATAACTCATGTCTCGTGTCTCTGTCACCCTCTGTTTATAACTCATGTCTTGTGTCTCTGTCACCCTCTGTTTATAACTCATGTCTTGTGTCTCTGTCACCCTCTGTTTATAACTCATGTCTCGTGTCTCTGTCACCCTCTGTTTATAACTCATGTCTGGTGTCTCTGTCACCCTCTATTTATAACTCCTCTGTTGTCCCTCGGTTACCCTCTGTTTATAACTCATGTCTCGTGTCTCTGTCACCCTCTGTTTATAACTCATCTGTTGTCCCTCTGTCACCCTCTGTTTATAACTCATGTCTCGTGTCTCTGTCACCCTCTGTTTATAACTCATGTCTCGTGTCTCTGTCACCCTCTGTTTATAACTCATGTCTGGTGTCTCTGTCACCCTCTATTTATAACTCCTCTGTTGTCCCTCGGTCACCCTCTGTTTATAACTCATGTCTCGTGTCTCTGTCACCCTCTGTTTATAACTCCTGTCTGGTGTCTCTGTCACCCTCTGTTTATAACTCCTCTGTTGTCCCTCTGTCACCCTCTGTTTTTAACTCCTCTGCTCAATCAATCACATTTATTTATAAAGCCCTTTTTTTCAGCAGTTGTGACAAAGTGTTTATCCAGAAACCCAGCCTAAAACCCCAAAGGGCAAGCAATGCAGATGTAGCAGCACGGTTGCTAGGAATAACTCCCTAGAATGGCTGGAACCTAGGAAGAAACCTAGAGAGGAACCAGGCTCTGAGGGGTGGCCAGTCCTCTTTTGGCTGTGCTGGATGGAGATTCTAAGAGTACATGGCTATTAAGGCCAGATCGTTCTTCAAGATGTTCAAAAGTTCATAGTCGACCAGCACGGTCAAATAATAATCACAGTGGTTATAGAGGGCGCAACAGGTCAGCACCTCAGGAGAAAATGTCAATTGGCTTTTCATAGCCGAACATTTAGAGGTCGAGACAGCAGGTGCGGTAGAGAGAGAGAGAGAAGGAAAGAGGGAGGGGGAGAGAGAGGGTCGAAACAGCAGGTCTGGGATAATGTAGCACATCCGGTGAACAGGTCAGGGTTCCATAGCCACAGGCAGAACAGCAGAAACTGGATCAGCAGCACGATCAGGTGGACGGGGACTGCCAGGAGTCATCAGGCCAGGTGGTCCTAGTGCACAGGTCCTCTGGGAGGGAGGGAGGGTTTGGGGACACTGGATAGGGCCAACCAGGCAGGATATAACCATACCCACTTTGCCAGAGCACAGCCCCCACACCACCAAAGAGATATCAACAGACCACTTACTTGCTACCCTGAGACAAGGTCTAGTATAGCGCACAAAGACCTTCACCACCGCACGAGCCGGACATGAAGATCACATCAGTGACTCAACCCATTCAAGTTGACTACGTTGAAAAAAAGCCTGGCATGATGTGATACGCCCTTCATAGGGATGGCATGGGAGAGCAAGCCAGTGACTGAGCCCCCCATAATAGAGTCAGAGGCAGAGAATCCCAGTGGAGAGAGGGGAGCCGGCGAGGCAGCGACAGCAAGGGTGGTTCGTCGCTCCAGTGCCTTGCCATTCACCTTCACACCCCTGGGCCAGACAACGCTCAATCATAGGACCCACTGAAGAGATGAGTCTTCAGTAAAGACTTAAAGGTTGGGATCGGCAGACTTCCATAAAAATGTTGCTCTATAGGAGAACATCTCCAGCTGTTTGCTTAGAAATTCTAGGAACAATGAGGAGACCTGCGTCTTGTGACCCTAGCGTACGTGTAGGTATGTACGACACGACAGGACCAAATCAGAGAGATAGGAAGAACTAGTCCATGTAGTGTTTTTGTAGGTTAACAGTAAAACCTTGAAATCACCCCAAGCCTTAACAGGACTCATGTGTAGTGCCTGGAGTAATATGATAAAACCTTTGGGTTCTTGTCAAGATTCTAGCAGCTGTATTTAGCAGTAGCAGAAGTTTATTTAGTGCCTTATCTGGGTATTCGGGGAGTAGAGCATTGCAGTAGTCTAATCTTGAAGTGACAAAAGCATGGATTAGCTTTTCTGCATCATTTTTGGACAGAATGTTTCAGATTTTAGTCTTTTTTAGTGTTTTGGAGGTGGAAAAAATCTACGCTTGAAAAAAGTGTACATGTTTGTCAAAAGAGAGATCAGGGTCCAGAGAAACTCCAAGGTCCTTCACAGTTTTATTTGAGACGACTGTGCAACCATCAACATCCATTGTCAGATCTGACAGCAGATCTCTTTGTTTCTTGGGACCTACAACTAGCATCTCTGTTTTGCCACCATCCACTTCCTTATGTCTAAAACACAGGCTTCCAGTGTAGGCAGTTTTGGGGCTTCAACGTGTTTCACTGAAATGTACAGCTGTGTGTCATCTGCATAGCAGTGAAAATTGACATTGTGTTTCCAAATACCATCACCAAGAGGTAGGATATAAAGTGAGAACAATAGTGACCCTAGAACAGAACCTTGAGGAACACCGAAACATACCATTGATTTTTCAGAGGTCATAACATCCACAGAGACGTACTGTGAGTCTAATATTGCGAGTAATGGAATCGCCAATGACGAGGGTTTTAAATTTGTTGTCGCTAATGGTGGGAGGCTCGGGTGGTATCGGGTGGTGGAGAGATCTGAGAAGGCTCAGACCACGTATCGGGTGGTGGAGAGGTCTGAGAAGGCTCAGACCACGTATCGGGTGGTGGAGAGATCTGAGAAGGCTCAGACCACGTATCGGGTGGTGGAGAGATCTGAGAAGGCTCAGACCACGTATCGGGTGGTGGAGAGATCTGAGAAGGCTCAGGCTCTGACTCCGACTCGTTGCTTAAATGGGGAATACCGGTTGAACGTTTCTATCAGCTGATTGAGCGACATCGGTTGAGCATGCCAACAGCATTTCTTTCCAGAAGCCGTGACAAAATTGTCAGGCTGAGGGGACTGAGCAGGGGGTTACCACTACTACTGTACCTGTACTTACTGGCAGCACAGACCCTTTCCTACACTTAAATTGCCCTAGTTTACGATTTCATCTGAACATGGGCTTGCAACTTGGCTATCGTCACGATAAGGAGATAGTTCTCCTCCATATTATGAGTACAGCGACTGCAATGAGAAGACATAATGTTACTTGTCTTCGGCTGGTGGAGGTCCTGCAGATCCATGTCCATATACATCGTCCGGGGTGAAAAAGTTGAATGAAAAAGTTGAGTGAAGACAAAATAAGGCATTGGTATAGTTGTGAAATGAAGAGTTTGATTAATCGGTTATTAATAGTAAAAAGCTAAACGTTTGGTAGGCAGCCAAGTACCCACAAACAGCGCAGCGGCATGGAAACAACACGGAGGCAACTCTTGTCACCCTCTGTTCATAACTCCTCTGTTGTACCTCTGTCACCCTCTGTTTATAACTCCTCTGTTGTCCGTCTGTCACCCTCTGTTTATAACTCCTCTGTCACCCTCTGTTTATAACTCCTCTGTTGTCCCTCTGTCACCCTCTGTTTATAACTCCTCTGTTGTCCGTCTGTCACCCTCTGTTTATAACTCCTCTGTCACCCTCTGTTTATAACTCCTCTGTTGTCCGTCTGTCACCCTCTGTTTATAACTCCTCTGTTGTCCGTCTGTCATCCTCTGTTTATAACTCCTCTGTTGTCCCTCTGTCACCCTCTGTTTATAACTCCTCTGTTGTCCGTCTGTCATCATCTGTTTATAACTCCTCTGTCACCCTCTGTTTATAACTCCTCTGTTGTCCTTCTGTCACCCTATGTTTATAACTCCTCTGTTGTCCCTCTGTCACTTTCTGTTTATAACTCCTCTGTCACCCTCTGTTTATAACTCCTCTGTTGTACCTCTGTCACCCTCTGTTTATAACTCCTAATTTTCCACTCTGGCTATGAGCTGAGCTTCCCTGCTAAATGACCTTTCTTTTCCTCCCTGTGGGGATTTTTCGTTCCTCTTATCTGCTTAACTCCACTGTGTGTGTGTGTGTGTGTGTGCGCGCACGCGCGTGCGTATGTTTTTGTCAGAATGTGTACATACAGTATTTATATGTTTGTGGGATGGCCTCATGTGTCTGTGGTTTTCCTTTCGCCCTAGTGGGCACTACCTGACATGTCAGACCCTGCATGCATAGGTGGTGTGTGTGTCCCCCCACCCCCACCCACCCTTTCCCTCTTCCCCCTCTCCTCCTCTCCTTCTGTATTGTAACAGCTCCTACATGGAAGTATGCTCTCTTGAGTTCAAGGGAGGCTTGCTTGCACACACATGCCTCATCTGCGATTCCCCTCCACTTGGCTTGAAGACAATAGGATTCATCCGTCCCAGTCTTCCCCTCTGCGAAGCATGCATGTGTTTGTGTGCATTCTCATCCTTCCTCCCCATTAGCCGTTCATGGAGCTCTACATGCATGTATGTCACTATGACTGAGTCTCAAATGGCACTATTCCCTGTTTAATGAACTATTTAGGGAATAAGGTGTCATTTGGGATGCAGATTATCTGTCTGCTCTGCTACCCGCCTAAAAATGAAGAGGCTAGGGGGAGGAGTGTGTCCCCATAATACAGATATGGCTTCATTCATTCATCCTTTCATAGCAGCACTAAAACATACTCCTCCAGGGCCTTGGAAGCATGTTGACATGTGAACTGTTTCTATCATTTACTTAATGCCGAACAATACTAACTCTTCATCCACACCACTCATGGCTTCTAGTAAATCGCTACTACGTCACTTTCCTGTCAGTCTTTGAGTGAAACTCACTGACACGTTCTGAGGAGTCCTAATGCACATCCAGTTGATTTGTTATGCATGTCCTTCCCAATGTCCATCTCAGACCTTGACCCATAGTCTGACTTTCACATTACAATTTGCATGGAGTGTTGCTCTGAACATTCTGTCTCCTCTCTGGGATGTCTTGTGTTGTGTTGTTGTGCTCCTGGGAAAGCTCTTCTGTCTGCTGGACTGAAACTAATCCAAGCCACTGGCTGTCAAAAGTCAACATCACTCTCACTGTATGTACGGTGTCCCTATTAGGACACTCTCAGTCTCTGCAGAACTTGTCAGTCTCAATTCCATCAGTTAACATGGAACTACTCTACAGGCAGCACACAGAACCTGCCCAAAGAGCAATTGATTGTAACAGGTGCTAAAATTGGTGTTCTAATGGGCCCCTCACCATGGTTTCTATTCTCCTTAGCGATTGGTCAAAATGAACATGCCCATCGCCGATGACAATACGGTGCACTTCACGTCCACGCTGATGGCTCTCATCCGCACCGCTCTGGAGATCAAACTGGCATCTGGTCAGTGACCTCTGATCTAATCCCCTTACACACATACACACTCCAACCACAATAATAGGATAGGAATAAGGGAAATTCAAATCAATGTAAAACATTGATAGAATAAAAAGTTGTTAGAAATATTATTGAAAAAATGTGGTATATTTTTATGTAAAGAAATAAAGAATAATATGTAATCATTCAAAAGATCCTAAAAACCTGTCCTGCTAGGTCTGATGGGTAGGGGTGAGACCAATGAACTAGAATTAATAGAAAGGAGTCCCCATTCAAGTCAAAATGAATTGCATCTGTGTTTACCAGTCAAATTGCCATGGTCAGAGGTTCCAAGTCTGTTAGTGTTTGCTGATTGATAAGTGTGGATGGACTTGATGTGACATATGAGTGTGTCTCTCCTCAGGGGTGCTGGCTCAGCGCCTGTGTGATGCTGATCTGAGGAAGGAGATCTCCAGAGTCTGGCCTAACCTGCCTCAGAAGACTGTTGACCTGCTGGTCACACCATATAAAAGTAGGCGACACTGGTGTGTGTGTGTGTGTGTGTGTGTGTGTGTGTGTGTGTGTGTGTGTGTGTGTGTGTGTGTGTCTTGGTGTCTATGTTTGTGTTAGAGAGCATGAAAGAGAAACTGAAATAGAGAGCCATAGAGAGACAGAAGAGAAAGAGCTGAGAGACACAAAAAAGACTTGCAATATTCTTCAGAGCACTGAGCTTCACCAAAGCCCAGTCATCCCTTGAGTGAGTGTGTAGTCTCAACTGTTTTCTCGTTCTGCTCTTTCTACTGCTCTTCAGTTTACTCTGTGTATGAGGTAGCTATATTTACACACACACACAGAACATGACTACACTATAATCTTCTTCTTTCTGTCTGCTCTTCCAATGCCATCTAGTGGTTGTGGAGAGAAGACGACTCGTGCTTCAGCTTTTCTCCACTGACTTTCTCTCTTCATTTTTCCTTTCTTCTTCACTCCTTTCAGTTGATGAGTTCAATGAGCTCATATGCCCCTTTGCGGTTGTAAACCGAGAGCTGACAGTGGGGAAGGTCTATGCTGCCCTCATGATCTTTGACTACTACAAGCAGAACCGGGCCAAGAGGCTGGAACAGCAACTGGGACTTGACTTCACAGGGACAATTAAGGTAGTATATGGCCACAACATAGAGTTGGAAAGAGGACTCAACTTTGCCATAATTGCTTCTGAGACAGCATGAGGTGCGCCATTGAGGGCTATCTCCATCCACAAATGATTAACGCGTTATAGGCTCCACATCCATTGAATTTGTCACTTGATTCTAGTGAGAAAAGCCGATGGGAGGTCCCGATGACTAGAAATCTCTCTGTCTCCTGCAGAATAAAAAGGGTGCAGCCTTCTTCCGCCCCATGATGCCCATGACCCATATGCAGGAGGAGACGCCAATCACCACTGCCAAGCCCCCGCCCCCCTCACAACCTGAACCAGAGCCTCAGCCAGAGCCCCCGCCCGTCACCACCTCTCTAACCAATGGTGACACAGTGTGAGTGCCCGCCCATATGTTTTTCTTAGCAGATATACAGTCTTTGTATAGATACACTAGTCAATAGAAATGTATAGATACATGGCATATACACTACTGCACGCAAGGAAGGAAACAGGTAGACGTAGTAGTGATCAATGTGAAGTGCTTATCAGAGTCTTTGGCTTTCATACTTTTCGAAATCTCAGCGTGGCTCAACCAATTTCTCCAACTGTCACCCCATTTAAATGAACGCGTTGGTTGGGAGTTTTGGGGAGGTGGACGCTTAGGCTGTGCGCCATAGATATCTCACAATGTTTGTGTGTGTTTTGCGTGTGTGACCTCAGACCAAGCCCTAGAAGTGCCATAAAAGAGTCCATATCAGGAGATCAGCTGTCTCAGGAGGGCCAGCGGTCCAGCACTAGCAGTCGGACTGTACAGCGGGGCCAGTCAGAGGACGTGCCCTACTCCATCAAACCTCAGGTACTTAGTACATATATAATACCAAAGATAGGAATTATGCAAGAAACCCTCGTACCATAGTTCACTGTTAAACCTCTGGTACCCACAACTAGTGGTTGCAAATTCTGGTAACTTTTCTGAAATTCCAAGGTTTTCCAGAAGTCTTGTTTGGGAAAATTCCTGGTATCAGGAGGGAATAAGCAGGAAATCCTAAAATCTTCCGACCGGGATTTCTGGAGAAGCTGGGAATTTTGGGAAATGTGCTGTTTTGCAACCCAACATACAATTTACCAAAGATGTGAATTACGCAAGCAGCTACCGCGCCATCATTCACTCAACTCAACTATATGCATACGGTGTGTTGTTTCAGGAACCAGTGGAGATGAGGCAGGTGGAGAACGGTGCTGATTTAGAGGGCTACTTTGGTCTGGAGGGCCATGGCAGAGCAGCCTCCATGCCTAGACTGGACTCCCAGTACTATGTAAGTCCTCCTTCACTCACTTCCTTACTGTACCCCTGTACTCTCTCACATAGGACCCCACCAGAACCTCGCCAGGGCTGCCAACGTGGTGCCTGCTCAAATCAAACAGCATTAACTCTACAATTAAGGCGACGTCAACATGTTAGTAAACATCACATGAGATTTGATATCTATGGTACGACACAGTTTTTACTAGTAAACTTGACCGTATTCAATAATACTTTCTCATGTAGTTGGTAGTAGTTTGTGATGATATTATTGAGACACAAAGAGGAAGGGAGTGGGGAAAGTAGTTGAAGTGAAAGAGAACATATAGAGAAAGACCGAGTGGAAGAAAGACTGAATATAAAGGCAGGTAGCTAGAAATGGATTGAGTTAGCCACAGGCTAACTCAAGCAAAGACGCTGTCTGTCAGTGCACATCAAGTCATCCTGCTGACCTTGTGTGCATCCCAAATGTCACCCTTTTCCATATACAGTGTACCACTTTTGACAAGGGCCCATAGGACTGTTGGTATGTAGATCTTATGTGACATCTCGTCATTTTTCCCTCAACAAATCTGAATGTACAGTCATGTCCCCAGCAGTACAGTGACTACACTGTACCTTTTACACTACCGTCATTTAGCAGACATCTTATTCAGAGCTACTTACAGTAGTGAGCGCATCCATTTTGGTATTGGTCCCACGTGGGAGTCAAACCCACAACCTGATGTTGCAAGTGCCATAATCTACCAACTGAGCCACATGGGAGAATATTGTCTTCTTAACTGTCTGTCTTAACGCAGAGTATTTTTTGAATACTACACAATATAAAATATTCATGTTTTAAACAACTGTTGATAATGGCCACATTGTGTAATATACTTTACTGATGTACCGTATATACTTAATAATGTAATATGCAAAACTCTCTCCCCCCAAAAAGTTCAGGTGGAGAAGTGTGTGGGAAACTGCTTAAACCTTATTACAAATATGCTCCATCTTCACTATGCTTTCCTGTTTATAAGTATTGAAAACCATTTCCACGTATTTATTGTTATTCTTTTGACCCATTTGTCTGTTTTCACGTTTCACACTCAACTTTTTGTCGACCTCCATTATGGTTATAGTCAATGCTTTAAAGTTTTTTTGGGTGACATTTATTTTGTACCTGTCTTTCATTTTTGTCATGTTTTCTTCCCTACTCTTGTGGTGAATGGAGTCCAGGTTTCTTTCCTCTTGAAGGCCTTTTCCGAACCCTCTTTTCCAGCTGTGTGATTGGTTTACGTGTCTAACCATTTGAATCCTGTCTGTCTCGCTTTGCTCTCTGTCGGTCTTTCCTTCTCTCCATCCACTCCCATCCTCTCTTCCCTTTCTCCTCCCTCCTCTCTCCTCTTTCTCTCCTCCTCTTGATGCCCATGGCTAATGTTGTACCCACCTCCTTCCTGTGTGTGCTGTCTGATAGCGGAACCACCCTCGCCACCTACCTGGGACCTACCTGGCAGTATGTACACCTGTTCCGCCTCTCTCTCTCTCTCTTCTCTCTCTTTCTCTCTCTTTATCTCTCTCTCTCAGTGCATGCTGGGAGTGTTTTGTAGTTGAGAGGCGTTGTGGAGGGCTCTATCCTTCCTTATATTCTTGATTCTTTCCTTGGTCTTTTCCTTCAATGTTAATTTTCTATGGTGGAGTTAACCCACTGTTAGTTTAGCGGTACACACTGTTATTTTTTCCAAAGTTAGGGAGGAAGAGGACAGAGTTTTAGTTTCCTGGGGTTTTGAGCGCTTCGCAGCCTAGCGCAGAGGAGACGCTGTTGTTACGACATGGATTCAGGTCAAATAAAATAAAATGTTATTGGTCACGTACACATGGTTAACAGATGTTAATGCGAGTGTAGTGAAATGGTTGTGCTTCTAGTTCCGACCGTGCAGTAACATCTAACAAGTATTCTAACAATTTCACAACAACTACCTTACAAGTGTAAAGGAATGAATAAGAATATATACATGTAAATATATTGATGAGCGATGGCCGAACGGCATAGGCAAGATGCAGTAGATGGTATAGTGTACAGTATATACATATGAGATGAGGGATAGGGAATGATTTAATATGTCCGTAAACACACCAGCCAGCTGGTCTGCGCATACTCTGAGGACGCGGCTAGAGATGTCATCTGGGCCGGCAGCCTTGCGAGGGTTAACATAAATGTTTTACTCACGTTGGCTGCGGTGAAGGAGAGCCTGCAGGTTTTGGTAGTGGGCCTTGTCAGTGGCACTGTATTGTCCTCAAAGCGAGCTAAGAAGTTGTTTAGTTTGTCTGGGAGCAAGACGTCGGTGTCCGCGACGGGGCTGGTTTTCTTTTTGTAATCCGTGATTGACTGTAGACCTTGCCACATATGTCTCGTGTCTGAGCCGTTGAATTGCGACTCTACATTGTCTCTATACTGACGCTTAGCTTGTTTGTTTGCCTTGCGGAGGGAATAGCTACACTGTATTCGGTCATGTTTCCAAGGTTTTAATAGTCACCGTTGTCGTGTCTTTAGCTATGCCGGATTAAGTGATATGACATGCTATTCTATAAAATCCTTTCTCTGTAATTAATATTACCTGATTGAGCTAATCATGTAAATTAACTAGCGAGTCGGGCACCACGAAAGAAAATGTATAGAGCAGTTATCTTCCAAATAAACTCTTAAAGACCTAGTAATATTTTACATCAATAGCAGTCAATATTAATCGTCACCTTATTTCAGTCACATCTGAAAGTTGTAAATTCTTGGTTATCTTCACGAACCCTGGCTAATAAGTTGAATCAGCAATTCAAAATTGGGTTTAATTATTTATTTACTAAATACTTAACTAATCACACAGAATTACATATTTACAGAATGAATCATACCTTGATTACAAATGATGTCATAAAGGAAAACGTCCCTAGCGGACGGAACAGATATGACAGCTGGTTACACAAAGAAAAGAGGTTTGGGTTTGAGTGAAAGAGCGGGAAGACTGAAGAACAAAGGGAGAAGCTGTGTCTCTATCGTGCCGTAGGCAGCTACTCTATCGTAAATACAGAATCTTATGCATTCTAAATGCCGTCCATTTGGTAAATAAATATTTACTCTGAGCTGCGCTTCAATAGGTTGGTGGTAGATGGAAGGCCGTGTTGCCCAACAGAGTCCTTTGAAGAGTGTCTCTGGTGGTGAACGGGATACTTTGTAGTGTCGTCGTTGTGTGGTAGACGGGATACTCTGTCTGTCCTCTCCTAGCCCACGTTTACAGCAGCCGCTGCTAACCCAACGGCTAGGAGGTATTACTTCTGTAGCGAATAAGAGTTCAAAGTTCATACCATTCGCAACCAGAGCTCATTCTGAGGTGGGCTTCGTTCTGTAGTTAATTCTTCTGACATCGGACCGTTATCCTAATGTACCCGGAACAGGAGGTTACATTTTCGTCAAGGGCTTATATAGTGGAGGGAGAGAAGGGTGTGTTTCATAGATTATAACACGTCTCTTCACAGGGGCGGGCCACTGATTGAGCAGAGCCCTAACCTTATGAAAACCCAAATCTCTCATTTGGAAGCTAAAATTACATTTAATCTTTTCACAAATCATTTTGTATTTAAACATTTGAATTGCACAACAATTCCATGTGAATCTGATAACTATATGTGTAGACTTTCCGAGATACAGTTTAGGTTGTCCTGTCATCAGTCATAATGTCTCAGACGACAACCGAACTGACATCATATTCATTAAGTACCAGTGAGGCATGGGGAGGGACTCTACGAGTGGTTTCCAATCACAGATAGTCTACGGTGCTTTGAGTGTGGGGATTTGGGGAATAAGAGCTTTGCGTGCCCACATAAAGGCTGTAGATAAGGTGAGGGTACAAGCACCAATGGGGGAAATTGAGGTCAATGTGCAGGGGGCCATGAGGGGGCCATGAGACACAGGCAGCATCCTATTGGAAGTTTAATGTAAAGCTCTTACAAGATGCTACTTTTTGCTCGGGTTTCCAGACTTTTTGGAAAAGGTGGGGGCAGCGAAGAGAGGAGTATGAGTCTCTGAGTCAATGGTAGGATGTGGGAGCAGTCTAAATTCTGCTTTTCTGTCAACGGTATACAGCTCTTTCATCCGCAACTCAAGCGAAGTATCAGTGAAGTGGAGGTTGAGCTCATGGGGCAAGGCAATGTAGGCCTCCAGGCTAATTTAGCTGAATTACGTAGAGACCTGGGCAGATTTTTCCAGGTTAAAGCAAAGGGAGCATTTGTAAGAGCTAGGTTCTCCATGCTCAAGGAGATGCTCTGAGCTCCTTCTTCTTTTGTTTGGAAAGACAGAGCCATGAAGCCAAGGGTATGCATTGTTTGCGGCTGTCAGATGGGTGGGTGACCTCTGTGGTGGGGGAGATTGCGGAATGTGGAGTTTTATACTGACTGGTATAGGGCAGAACTGTGTGATCCTATGTGTGCTCAAGTTTTGTTTGCAGAACTCCCTAAGCTCTCTCTGGCACAGAGGGATGAAATTGACATTCCCCTGTTGTCCCATGAACTGGCAGAGGCCGTAACCCAGATGTCCCCCAGCCGTACACCAGGGGTCGATGGACTCCCAGTGGAGTTTAATAAAACATTTGGGGAAATAATTGGACCGGACTTCTTTTGCGTGTTGTGTGAATGCGTCAGGGTAGGCACAGCTAGAACTGCGATGCAGTGCCTTAGACCACTGCGCCACTCGGGAGGCCCTGGTGGATTTTTTTCTGGTTGGGCCATCACTGGCTGAGGGCGGCAGTGTTGTACATCTCCATCCACGAAGGAGGACAGAGCCTGGTGGAACTGGAGAGAAGGGTGGCTGCATTTTGACTAAAGGTGGCGCAAAGACTGCTGTACCATAGTGATGTCGGCTGGAGAGAACCAGCATGGGCGCTGCTGAGGATAGCTTGCGGATTAGAGTTGGACTGGCAGCTTTTTCCTCATGAGGCTGGAGAGGCTGAGTACAGCAGGTCTCTCTGATTTCTACTCTGCGGTGCTGAGGGCCTGGCAGCTGCTAAAGCCCACACGAGAAGGGGGGTGGAGCCTGGACTGTGGGAGGAGCCTATCTTCCACAATCCAGACATCCTTTTGAGATCGGTTCAATCGGTCACCCTGCAGAAGTGACTGATGCCAGCTGGTTTACTAAGGCTGGGTGACCTGCGACTGCTGGATGAGGAAGGGTGGAAAACCCCGGAAGTCCTGGCACAACAAACAGGACTAACATCTCTTAGGCTGCTGGAGAGATTCCTGGGGGAGGTCCAGGAGGCACTGTCTGAGCCGGTAAGGGGGGTGTTTGAGTGGCCAAAGGGGGGGAGCCACCGATGTTTCCGCCACTGCAGGTGACAGCAGAGACTGGGGACTGGCAAGGGGGTATGGAGGACTTGTTGGACTTTAACTCTCTGAGCCTGGGGGAGTTTGAGAGGGTGGGAGGTAAAGCCCTCTACAACCTCTGCATTATGGTGAGGAAAATTAGGAGCCTAACAGGAGTGAAGGCACATCAGTGGCAGGGGGTATGTGAGGCTCAGGGAAAGTTGGCTATTTGGCTAACAAGGAGGAACAGGGTCAGAGGTGGGGGGATAACAGACCCTTTACTATTATTTAATGGGATGGTCTTTAAAATTATATAAAGTGTGGAGATGTTTCAGGAGATGGTGTGTCGGGGAGGCCATCTGTATAGCTGGGGAAGATGGGTTGGATATACGGTTGTAGAAGTGGTGAGGTTTTGGTTATTGTGATGTGTGATATTGTTTTGAATCGTGGGGTAGAGGACAAGGTGAGTATGCGGCATACAGGATATTTGTTTTTTAAAGGGGGTGTGGGGGGTGGTGGTGGTGGTGGTGAGGTTTTAATGAAATGAGGATGTATCATTAAAGAAATACAAAAAGTCAAAAGTCTCTCTCTCTCTGTTATACCTCTTTCCTTTTCTCTCTCATCCCTCTCTTTCCATCTCTATGTTGGCCTCTATGTGCTCCCTCCATTCCAGTGGGGAGTTCACATACTCTCACCATCAGTTTGACACTCTTTAGACATTAGCTAAAGCCCATATTGGTGTGAGTGGTCAAGATCCATCTCACCTAAAGTAGAATTATTGTTGAGTGTTTTAGTACTTCACCTCACATAAATCCATGGGACACCAAACACTCTTTTTTTGCTTTCTTGCCATGAAGTGACGTGATATGACCATTGTGACCATTGTATGTTTGTGTGTCGTTTCAGTGGGTGGTTTGTTAATGTTTTAATGTAGGCACTGAGAGCACTGCTATTTTCCTACGTTGACATAACTGTACTGTTCTCTCTTTATTTCCATGTGTTGTTGTCGTGGTTGTTGTGGTTTTTGTTGTACAAACCACTGACTGTAGCTACTTGTCGGGACTGATAGAAACTCTTAGAACAAGCTCAACGGAGCGTATACCTCGAGAATGAATTTGGTTATGATCTACAATATCACTTCATTGATTTACCTTTTCAACAATGAATTTAAAACTAAACTTGAAAAGGACAGTTTATATGGGGAATACACGTATGCCGTTTCCAGGAGACTGCTCTCGGCATCATGGGACAACTGTGGCAGGGTGTTATCCAGGCTGTTACCACCAGAGAGAGGAATAACGTAGCTAGTGTTCCAGCCTGTCATTTCACTTACTTTATTTGCCTCCAGTCTTAAACTTCTCAATGTTCTATTTTGCCATGTTAATTTCACTGCGGCATCAGGCTTTTTCCAAACACAGACAACTCAGCACCTGTCAAGGTGGGAAATATTTAAAGGAAAACGTCAACACCCTGCTTATTCTTAGTTCACTAGCAGTGTCTCCTGCTGGTTTACGACAAGTTTTAACAACTCGGGCCAAACATTCCGTACATCCAACCCCAAATCGAACATTAGCTCTTACCCCCTATGCACCTGTGTGTATAAAAAAAAATTATAGATTTAGACAGCATGGTAAATATGGTATGGTGCCAGTATGTTGCCACTTAGCATGCCAGAGGCTAGCTCTTGTCCAGATCATTGCATGCAGCATGCTGACACTGAGCCTTCCTACAATGTCAGCAAGCCGCACATAAAAGCTGGCCAGAGGCAAGGTAGAGTCATTACCATATCATTACCATATTGATTATACCATAGGGATGTGGGCAAATGGGTTGATTTGGGATTGGGCGGTGGTATGCCAATCATTAGTGATGTATTCAAGATTAACTGAGTATTGAAATCGCTCAGTGTTTCAGTCAGAAATGTCTCCTCAACATTTGTGTCTGAAGAGGTTGAACGTCAGTCTCAAGCCCAGAGATTGGTGTCCACTGGTCTGTTGTACCTCCTCGTCTGTACTGTGTCTACTGTCTAGTGAACAGTTTGGTGCTTGATGCTCCAGTCCAGTGGTTGTGCTGTATTTTAGAATACTCTAATGCTACACTTCTATGGTAGCTAGCCCTCCATCTTGTATTCCTCCACTCACCGTTTTTCGTCTTTGCTCGCTCCTCCCAGCCTATCCCTGACATCAGTCCTATCAGGCGGTCGGCATCCACGTTGGCTTCCCAGCGCCCCCAGGAGGTGAGTCTGAGGGACTACACCCTGGAGACGCCTAGCCAAGCCCAGGCCCTGTCTTCCTCAGCCCCAGGCCAGGCCCAAGACAGGCCCTACCACCATCACCACCACCACCGCTGTCACAGACGCAGGGACAAGGACAGGGACAAGAAGCAGAAGTCACTCGACAGGGCATCCAGCGTGCAGCCTTCTAGTATAGCAGGTGAGATGACACACCATACATGCATGTTCAGACACATACATTAGCAATGCACAAGCCCCGCCCACCTCAGAATTCCCTCTCTCCAGCCATTACTTCCCTGTTTTTGTGGGGTGAAAATTCACTTGTCACGTAATTGTTGCTGAATTGATTTATTTCCTACTCTTGCTTGTACAAAGCATATTTTCCCGCAAACATCTGTTATGGCCGCTCAAACACATGCTGGTCCCCTTCAAAATGTCAACAATGGCACATGTTGTTTCTGATCGGCATCATTTACAATGCCGACCCTTGGACGGGATAAAACGCACAAAGACAATATTTATACCGCAAGACGGGAGAGAAAGGTGGGTGTTCCTTTTTTGTATAGTTTTAAAAAGTTAAGAGTTCATTCATTTGAAATGTTCACAAAGTAATTCACCTGCAAAGGAAGCCTCATAAATAGTAGTATTTGTGTGTGCATTGATAAATTCCAACTAAAGTTGACTATGCAAAAGGGTCATTTATATTCAAGTGTATATGCAAATGATACATAATCAAACATTATTATTCTATCAATATAATAACAAAACACCTAAATAAGCCATATGAGGCTTACAGATGTTAGCATGGGTCCTTTCATGACATAAAGTTGAAAAGTAAATTCCCACCAAAACTGGTGGATTTCATATGTTTTTGTCTGTCATTAAATCAGTCAATATTTAATTCATTTTTATTCATTGAGCATCTCACTCCACTATGCAGCTATTACATGTATCACAATTGTATTTTTGACCTTTTATAAATACACTTGGAAGACCGTTGCTTTGCTAGTGTCAATCATAGCTTACACACACACACACACACACACACACACACACACACACACATATGCATTCACATGTTCACATGCATACTTCCGCTCATGCAGCAACATACACAGACTGAAAGACACCTCACTGTGGAACCCATATAGCATATGATGAACTATGAATTCATACAGAAATAGAGTAAGGAAACCTTTCATTCTCAGAGGCAGAGAGATCTAGAGAGTTGGCTCTTGTTCCAAATCGCTTGGACGCTTTTGCATAGTAGCAGAAATTCCGTATCGGATTAAGGGCCTGTGATCGGGTTATGAAGGAAAGAGGTTTCTGTTGTGTTTAATAAAAAGCTTGAGCCAGGGATTTTGCGTGTCAAGCTTTCCATCTGACTAACAAAGAGACTTATGAGTTCCCCGAGGAAAATTTGCTTTGTGGGGATTTGATTTTTTAAAGTTTGTATACGTCATTTCCCTTTGTACTATAACCTCAAAAGCGGTAGTTATAAAATCGGCTAAGCTGCTCCAATAGTAGCTCCCCTTATGGGCGACGTGGCAGCCACTGTACAACGATGTGAAATTAGCCAGTCTCATGTGCAGGCTAAAGCACCTTTTTTCTTCTAGTCGAGATTATCTCAGGCAGCCTGAGCCCCACAGAACAGGGATTCAGCAGCCAAGAGTTTTGTTGGTTTAGTTCATTTTCTCCCATAGGTTAAACGTTGTCCGTACACACATGCACACACACCCATACTGACCTACTGTACCTCATACACACCCACACAGATACTGTATCATTCCACATGGCTCAGAATCCATGATGACACCCCTATGTCCCTGTTTGCTCTGTATGAGTTCATCTCTGACACACATGAGATATGTCCCAAATGGTACATTATTCATCATAGGGCTCTGGGCCCTGGTCACACATAGTGCCCTATATAGGGAATAGGGTGCTAATTGGGACCTAACCATGACCTCCATAAAGCAGGAACATGATCCTTGGAACTGTTGTGCTGACTGAGCATACTAGTGGTGCTGGTCAGTGTGTGTCTACTAGAGTTCAATGGGGGTAACCCGGTAATTGAGATTTACCAGGATTTACCGCCTAAAATCACTCCCTTTTCCAAGGATAAGTAACTGCTAGAAACTGGTAAATGATAATAAATTATTTCTATGAACAGCATGGCATGAAATGGAACTGTTAAATTATATGCGCTGTCTAAATCGGGTTTCTCTACGGCCTCTGCATGTATGAATCATCAACGCTTAGGGTGGGGATAGACTGCCCATCTCAATATGGAGCGCAGGTCACAATGCATGTAGACCTACCATCTCATTATGGTAACTTGTTTAATTGTGATTGGTAGGCCTATATTTTCTGCAACATAATCTATGCTACAGTTATATAAAGACCGAATGCACGTCTAATTTACCCATCTCCATCTGGCTTTCGGGGCTCACCTTATTATAATTGCATTATTACATTTTTATTTTTTATGCTGATACAGATAACAGACGGAACTGGTAGAGGGAAGAACACACACGGATTCCCTACCAAATCAAACCCACCCCAACCCCTCCATGTTCTAACAGAGCCCCACCCCAAAACCAGACTTAAAGCAGGCATGATAGATTTTTTTTTATTTTAAAGATATATATATATTTTATATTGCAGCTGCAGAGTTTTAAAGCTGTGCACCCTGTGAGCACTCTCTGAGTCTTTCTCTCCATCAACTCCATTCAAATTGCATCCAAAAGAGATAATCCTGTTCTAGTTTGATATACAGTGCATTCGGAACCCTTCGTTTTTCCTACATTTTGTTACATTACAGCCTTATTCTAAAATGGATTAAATAAATAAAATCCTCATCAATCTGTACACAATACCCCATAATGACAAAGTGAAAACAGATTTTTAGAAATTCTTGCAAATGTATAAAAATACAATTTGAGACTCGAAATTGAGCTCAGGTGCATCCTGTTTCCATTGATCATCCTTGAGATGTTTCTACAACTCGATTGGAGTACGCCTGTGGCAAATTCAATTGATTGGACACTATTTGGATAGGCACCCACTTGTCTCTATAAGGTCCCACAGCTGACAGTGCATGTCAGAGCAAAAACCAACCAATGAGGTCCAAGGAATTGTCTGTAGAGATCCGAGAAAGGATTGTGTCGAGGCACAGACCTGGGGAAGGGTACCAAAACATTTCTACAGCATTAAAGGCCCCCAAGAACACAGTGGCCTCCATCATTCTTAAATGGAAGAAGTTTGGAACCACCAAGACTATTCTTAGAGCTGTCCGTCTGGCCAAACTGCGCAATCGGAGGAGAAGGGCCTTGGTCAGCATCATGCTGTGGGGATGTTTTTCAGAGGCAGGTACTGGGAGACTAGTCAGGATCGAGGGAAAGATAAATGGTGCAAAGTACAGAGAGATCCTTGATGAAAACTGGTCCAGAGCGCTCAGGACCTCAGACTGGGGTGAAGGTTTACCTTTCAACAGGACATATAAGCACACAGCCAAGACAACTCAGGAGAGGCTTCAGGACAAGTCTCTGAATGTCCTTGAGTGGCCCAGCCAGAGCCCGGACTTGAACCCAATCGAAAATCTCTGGAGAGACCTGAAAATGCTCCCCATCCAACCTGACAGAGCTTGAGATGATCTGCAGAGAAGAATGTGAGAAACTCCCCAAATACAGGGGTGCCAAGCTTGTAGCGTCATACCCAAGAAGACTCAAGGCTGTAGTCGCTGCCAAAGGTGCTTCAACAAAGTACTAAGTAAAAGGTCTGAATACTTATGTAAATGTTATTTTTCATTTTTTAAATGTCAATACATTTGCAGAAATGTCTAAAAATCTGTTTTTGCTTTGACATTATTAGGGTTTGTGAGTAGATTGATGAGGAAAAAAACAATTTAATCAATTTTCGAATAATTTTTCTGAATGCACTGATGTCCTAGACTACTTCTTTCAGGTAATAAATTCAATGCAGTATTAGCTTTATTCTTAGCTAATAAATGATGGGTCATGACTTTTTTTGGACTTTTCGAAGAGGGGCGCAAGCATTTTTTTTGCTGAATTGTAAATACAGCAGCCAATAGAATTCACAGGAAGTGTGAAGGAAGAGCGAATGCACGGTAGGCTATAGCAGTTATTTATTCAGACCCAAAGCCATTCCATCTCCGTGAAGACAAGTGAAAGCCTCCTGCGTCTAATTCTAGTCCCATACTAGTCAAGGATGTCATTAGAATGAAGAAATATAAGGAAAATGAAACGTATTATCTTATCGCTTTCAACATGTAACTGTTGAAAGCGAGGAATGAACCAAAAGAGAAAGAGGTAGGCGAATAACATGTTATGTAAGGTGTAAATATACTGTAAATGCGCATACTAATTATACAAATAGGCCCTGTTATATTTCAAAATCAAATTCGCTAGCAAGTACTTGTAACTCTGTCGGCCGCGTGTGCTGCCCCAGAGTCATGTTCTATCCCTGCTTTATCATGGTTTGACCGGTGTGTGTAATTCCTGTCACACATAAAACAGTATAATAAAACACAGAACAGTAATACAGTTCACGCTCAAAAATACCATTTATTTTCCCAAGAGAGCATATAGCGAGCTACATCTATGAGCTTTTATGTGTGTTTCTGTCGTGCATAATGTGCAGTATAATATACTAGATGCAGTATACAGTAGCAGTAGTAGTATATTATATGTACTGGATAATGGCACATTCGTTTGGGCCTGAGCTCAATAAATGTCTTAAATGTAGGGCTCATATAATGTATTTAATGTATGGCTCATCAGGCTCAGGTAGCATCAGGCTTTTATCAAATCTCTAATCAAATCCAGACATAGGCCTTTTAATGTGCTTTATAATGCTTTTGAATGACAAGTTGGGTTTTGGCGTAAAATACTGTGTTCCCAGGATAGGAAAGTGAATTATTCTTGGGATGGAACATTTGTAAAATACTGGGAGCATATGAAACCCTAGTGTCCGCTGGTGGCCACACAGAGATCATCTGCAATAGAGATCAGGCCGTATTCGTGGTCTGGTGGAGCGCGTTGGTGTCGTGGGCGCAGGGTGTTTTTTGTGTTGGCATTGAAGGGCAGCAGCAGCTGGGCTTTATTGGTGCAGATAAAAGGCCCCAGTGGAGAGGCCCAGTCAGTGGGATTTCTGGACACCTCTTGGCAGGGCAACAGAAAACCCATAGAGGAGACAGAGAGAGGGTGAGGGAGAGAGGGAAGGAGGGAGAGCAATAGACAGAGGGAGGATGAGAAAGAGTTACATTCCTCTGGGCCAGACACACTAGGGTAGGGCTCTGACACATTAAGAATGAAAAACAGCCACTTAAAGCTGTTTTGTTCTGTCATTGTGGTTTTCATCAGAGCATAGAATTTTGGAAGAAAATTGAAAGATCAACAAAAATCACTTCCTGATGTTTTAGCGTTATGCATTTTTATTTGGTCTGAGGGATGCACACCCACATGCACATATATACTCCACGAGCGTAGTTTACTTCCCTAATCTTGTGTCTGTGTGTGTCGGCCTCAGGTTTGCCTGCTGATCCTGCCGTGGAGGGCTTGTCCATGGAGCGGGCGAGGGAGCGTGACCGAGGCAGGCCTCAGGAGAGGAGGCATCACTCTGCTGCCGGGGAGAAGCAGCGCTACTACTCCTGTGAGCGCTACGGAGGCAGGGAGCACTACCACACCAAGTCAGCCGGACCGAGCCGCTCCACCTCCCCTGGAGAGACCCATGACCTAGGCCTCTTCAAGCAGGTGAGTGGACCTGGAGCTTGTGGTTTTAGGGTGGGATGATAGTGCTGCTTCAGGGTGAGATGATTCAGGTTAGAGTGGCCAGTATGCCGTCCATCCCTGCCTCTCAACTACTCTCTTTGTTTGCTGTCTCTTGCAGAGTATCGGCATGGCTAAAGGCAGCCAAGTGGTCTTAACTTCAGCGTTCAGCACGCCCTGCCGTGGGCGCAGACAGCTCCCCCAGACCCCCCTCACCCCCCGCCCCGCCGTGGCCTACAAGACCGCCAACTCCTCACCTGTGCAGTTTGGTGCCACGGGGCACAAGTCCAGTCTCAGCCGGGGCCTCTCGGAGCATAGCGCCCTGCTGGAGTCACCCGCCATGCCCGTCACCCGCATCGGCTCAGACCCCAACCTGAGCCCCCAGTCGCGGGGTGCCCCTCCACGCAGCCTCCCTGAGGAGCCTGATGACTTCCAGGACACTGTGAGCACCCATGGAGGGGGAGGTGGACGCTCCCCCAGGACCTCTGCCTCAGCTTCCCATGGGGCTACTGAGCCTTCCTCTGCACCTGCCCCACAGGGCCGGGCTGGGGTCCCAAACGGGTACCACTTCACTCTGGGGGTCAACGCAGGTTCGAGTTCCAGCACCAGAGGAACTGGGAGCTTCCGGGAGAAGGAAGAGGATGACTGGTGTTAGCGTAGCTTACATCCCCCTTCACATGTCTGAAAGCGTTTTAGCTTGAACGTTGATGAACTCACTCATCTTTTGTACAGATTACAGTACAGTGTTGATAATGTATAATATATGCCATTTAGCAGACACTTTTAGCCAAAGCAACTTACAGTCATGCGTGCATACATTGTATGTATGGGTGGTCCCAGGACTCAAACCCACGACCCTGGCATTGCAAGCACCATGCTCTACCAACTGAGCTACAGAGGGCCACATGTCAGTTGATGTCAGTTCCTGCGTGTTCATAGGTGGCCAATGGAGACAGGTATATTCCAAGATGTGTTAAACATACAGAAAGTACTCTGAAAAGGAAAACCATTCTTAGGGATGTTTTCTCTTTTCTTGGCAAATGGCACTAAAGGACGAAGGACACCTGATATTACATTTTATCAATTCCATTCTTTCACTGAAATGAAAGCTTTGATGGTGTGCAGAGCACATGTGAAATCCCTGTGAATATTTAAAGCGCTGGTCAGTCAAATAGTTTTAATAGATGAAAAAAAAGCCTAAATGTCTTCCTACGGTCTTTGGAGGAAAACAACTAAGACTGTGAACTGTGTTTCTCTACAGCATTGACCAGATAAAAGCCTTTCTGTCCCCCTCTGTCCAGATCTAAAATGGGACTACGTTCTATTGCTGGCTAAAGGACAAAACACACCGTGCCTACGAACGGTTAAAAGCAGCAGGTGGCTGTCCTGTCGCCAGAATAACGGGCGCCATTTTCTATTAATTTCTACACGATGAATCGCCCCTGCTAGTTGACACCCAGCTGGTGATCTACTGTGCATGGGCCGACGTTCGTTATGGTGTGTCTTGTCCTGTAGTGTGTCTGCTGGCACTGGAAGTAATATGAGTAGAACCAGGAGGAACAAGTGATGATAATGATGCACTACCACCCAATCCCTTCCCTCTCTGCAGAAAATCCTTTAGTATCTCTTTAACTCTTTCTACACAAGAGCGTCGTTAGACTCCTGTTGGTACACTCTTAGAAAAAAAGTTTCCAAAAGGATTTTTCGGCCCTTAGGAGAACCCTTTTAGGTTCCATGTTGAACTCTCTGTGAAAAGGGTTCTATATGGAACCCAAAAGGCTTCTACCTTAAATCAAAAGGGTTCGACCTGGAACCAAAAAGGGTTCTCCTATGGGGACAGACGTATAACCCTTTTAGGTTCTAGATAGCACATTGTTTTCTAAGAGTGTATTACCAGAGTCATATATAGAGAGTTGGGCCAATGCACTTTTTGTCTGAATGTTCCGAGACCGCCACTTTCTCCTCCATAGCCGTTGCTAATTGATAATTGGCGTTGTGCAGACTTGGATACACATCATTCCAAATGCTAATCAATAGAAATGTATGTTAAATTCGCTGCTCTGTTTTGCTTGTTTACAGCGGGTCATTTCTTAGGGAACTGTCATAGGCGCTCTCGTATTGTTACATCACCAACATTTCAAGAATAAAGTTTTATATGGGTTCTAACATGGCGGCTGTTCTAAAACCTGGCCTAATTCTCTCTTTCTATAACCCTGAGTATTACAGTAAGATGCATTACGGAGAGTATATGGTTAAGTAGGTATAGTATCGCTGCTGTTTTCCCGTGTCACCTATGACATATTGAACTATTTCTGAACAACAACAAAAAACACAGAAGGACTGAAGATTCTAATTGATTTTTTATGGAATTAGAACATTAAATGGAATATCTTTTCATGATGTTCATTTTTTTGTAAGTTGTACCTAGTGCAAATGATATGAGTGTGGTTGGGTAGGTCAACTCTTTCTAATGTACTGCTCTAGTGGCTGAATACCAAGTGCCTATCATTAAATATATGTTATTATAGTTAAAATGCAGCCTGACTTTTGTGATGTATCAACACTGGAGAGGGGAGGATGGAACGTATGATATAGGGTTTACGGTATATGAGGTATACATAGTCACTGTTATGCATATGAGTAAAACTGTATATAGTTGTAAAGCAAAGAGAGGTTTACTGAATTCAAGGAATACAGTAACAAGGCTTTTTCTTTGAACCTCCAATGAGGAAAAGAATGCATCAACAAATTTTGTTTGTAATGATTATGTAAAATAGAGTTATAAGTAGGTCAGAACTACAGATCTAAAGCAAGCAATGTAATGCATGCCAGGGTTTTGAACTTGTCGAAGTTGTGTTTACTTTTGCTTAAGGGTGTATACAGAGCTTTTGCCTTTCTCTTCCAAAAATATACAGTACTGCCAGAGTTAGATGGAAGGCAAAGTGGTTCCAAGGGGAAAAAGTGCCATTTGTGATTCCCTCCAACTAGGAAAGTTTCACTTTACGCGTTCTTATCGATTGAAACAATATATTCAAGTATCATGTCTATAAACACTTGCCTCATATCTCTCATATATGAAGAGAAGTAGATTACATGTACAGTATGCTTATGAATTCTGCCACTTTTGCCCATATCTCATGGGTTTGTTTTCTTCCAAATATATTTATCCTGAAGGCAGGGTCGTGTGAAGGCCTTCACTATCTGATACATAGCCTACAACGTTGTGTCTTCGCAGGTATTGAAGGGTTGCGTTGACAGTTGACTCTTTCAAGTAGGGCTATGCAACAAGATGACACTTTTGGACTAACTCTCACTTGCCCTGTAACTTTACCCTCTGGGTTCTCCAGATTCAGGCTTTAGCATAATTGTGACCAAATTTGACTTAGGATATATTTACAAAGAGTTGTAAAAATGCAAATGTAGTATATAATGTACATTGAAAATGCATTGACAACGGCACAATTATTAACAATTGAATTATGTCAAACAGGACATTTTGAGTTCAGCAAGTCTATTGCATGTAGCCTGATACAACCACCCAGATGTAAACATGTGTTTGTTTTTGTTGTACGGAGTCAGAAATCACATTTATTTTGATCTATTTTGTTTTCTAGCGTCAGATGTATTGCGCAATCTATTTGATGGATCGTCAAAAGGTGAAGTACTAGACTTTGAATCGAAGACTTTACATTTGAACATGGCTATTTATAGGGGAAGGTACAGTAGCATTGTAGATTGCAAGACTCTTCCTTGGCCTCTAAAAGCCACTTTATGGTGCCCTAGTTGAGGAGAAAGCAGTGTGCACCCCTAGATCTGTGAACAGATACTTTATTTTTTTCAACCTCACCCACCCCACCCCAATTAGAGTGCCAATTTTAAAACCACACCAGTTTGTCTCTGCATACCTCATCCAGATTTCCTGTGGCTATATTCCCTGGACATGTCATGTTTGCATGTTATGAAAAGTATGTGCATGTGCAAAACAATGTATACTTTTTTTTATACAATCTATTCACTGGTTGTATTTTCTGAAGATCTTTAAATCATATGTTTTTGTTTCTGGAAAGACAAAAGAGCTTAAATATCAACATTTAAACAAAAGTATTGAACTATATTTGAACCATATGTGTGGTTTAGTGAAGAAGGATTATTTTCTGAGGTTCTGGAGCAACTGGGTCCTTCACTGTCGAATATGTTATATGACTGTCAATCCTACAGTCATTTATACCATTACATTTTGTATGAATTGAAGACCTTGAATAAAGATATATGAAAATGAATACAGAGAATGAGTTGGTGTATTTCTTGGTAATACTCACCTGCTTTATGCTGATATGTTTTGTTGTGGATATCTTTATTGTAAGAGTGGCATTTAGGGGCTTGCTTTTCACTCAAATATACACTACCTTTCATTAGTTTGGGGTCACTTAGAAATGTCTTTGTTTTTGAAAGAAAATCACATTTTTTTTGTCCATTAAAATAACATCAAATTGATCAGAAATACAATGTAGACATTGTTAATGTTGTAAATCACTATTGCAGCTGGAAATTGAATTTTTTATTAGCATATCTACATAGGCGTACAGAGGCCCATTATCAACAACCATCACTCCTGTGTTCCAATGGCACGTTGTGTTAGCTAATCCAAGTTTATCATTTTAAAAGGCTAATTGATCATTAGAAAACACTTTTGCAATTATGTTAGAAGAGCTGAAAACTGTTGTTCTCATTAAAGAAGCAATATACAGTGGGGCAAAAAAGTATTTAGTCAGCCACCAATTGTGCAAGTTCTCCCACTTAAAAAGATGAGAGAGGGCTGTAATTTTCATCAAAGGTACACTTCAACTATGACAGACAAAATGAGAAAAGAAATTCCAGAAAATCACATTGTAGGATTTTTAATGAATTTATTTACAAATTATGGTGGAAAATAAGTATTTGGTCACCTACAAACAAGCAAGATTTCTGGCTCTCACAGACCTGTAACTTCTTCTTTAAGAGGCTCCTCTGTCCTCCACTCGTTACCTGTATTAATGGCACCTGTTTGAACTTGTTATCAGTATAAAAGACACCTGTCCACAACCTCAAACAGTCACACTCCAAACTCCACTATGGCCAAGACCAAAGAGCTGTCAAAGGACACCAGAAACAAAATTGTGGACCTGCACCAGGCTGAGAAGACTGAATCTGCAATAGGTAAGCAGCTTGGTTTGAAGAAATAAACTGTGGGAGCAATTTTTAGGAAATGGAAGACATACAAGGCCACTGATAATCTCCCTCGATCTGGGGCTCCACGCAAGATCTCACCCCGTGGGGTCAAAATGATCATTTGACCTCTGTCATTGCCAACAAAGGGTATATAACAAAGTATTGAGATAAACTTTTGTTATTGACCAAATACTTATTTTCCACCATAATTTGCAAATAAATAAATTAAAAATCCTACAGTGTGATTTTCTGGAGAAAAAAAATGCTAATTTTGTCTGTCATAGTTGAAGTGTACTTATGATAAATTACAGGACTCTCATCTTTTTAAGTGGGAGAACTTGCCCAATTGGTGGCTGATTAAATACTTTATTGCCCCACTGTAACTGGCCTTCTTTAGACTAGTTGAGTATTTTAGTATGCCTCATTTTTTTCCTTGAGCCTCCACACCAGACAATTTCTTTCCTCGAGGCCCCCACACTGAACAATTAATTTTGTTGAGGCCCCGTTATTATCCAGATAATAATCATTCCCCCCCCTCTAATTGATCATTAGAAAACACTTTTGCAATTATGTTAGAAGAGCTGAAAACTGTTGTTCTCATTAAAGAAGCAATATACAGTGGGGCAAAAAAGTATTTAGTCAGCCACCAATTGTGCAAGTTCTCCCACTTAAAAAGATGAGAGAGGGCTGTAATTTTCATCAAAGGTACACTTCAACTATGACAGACAAAATGAGAAAAGAAATTCCAGAAAATCACATTGTAGGATTTTTAATGAATTTATTTACAAATTATGGTGGAAAATAAGTATTTGGTCACCTACAAACAAGCAAGATTTCTGGCTCTCACAGACCTGTAACTTCTTCTTTAAGAGGCTCCTCTGTCCTCCACTCGTTACCTGTATTAATGGCACCTGTTTGAACTTGTTATCAGTATAAAAGACACCTGTCCACAACCTCAAACAGTCACACTCCAAACTCCACTATGGCCAAGACCAAAGAGCTGTCAAAGGACACCAGAAACAAAATTGTGGACCTGCACCAGGCTGAGAAGACTGAATCTGCAATAGGTAAGCAGCTTGGTTTGAAGAAATAAACTGTGGGAGCAATTTTTAGGAAATGGAAGACATACAAGGCCACTGATAATCTCCCTCGATCTGGGGCTCCACGCAAGATCTCACCCCGTGGGGTCAAAATGATCATTTGACCTCTGTCATTGCCAACAAAGGGTATATAACAAAGTATTGAGATAAACTTTTGTTATTGACCAAATACTTATTTTCCACCATAATTTGCAAATAAATAAATTAAAAATCCTACAGTGTGATTTTCTGGAGAAAAAAAATGCTAATTTTGTCTGTCATAGTTGAAGTGTACTTATGATAAATTACAGGACTCTCTCAACTTTTTAAGTGGGAGAACTTGCCCAATTGGTGGCTGATTAAATACTTTATTGCCCCACTGTAACTGGCCTTCTTTAGACTAGTTGAGTATTTTAGTATGCCTCATTTTTTTCCTTGAGCCTCCACACCAGACAATTTCTTTCCTCCAGGCCCCCACACTGAACAATTAATTTTGTTGAGGCCCCGTTATTATCCAGATAATAATCATTCCCCCCCCCCCAAAAAAAAACGAAGTTAGACAGGCCCTCTGGGCTAAAAATGGACCAGCCCATGCCAGATGGCCAGTCTGCCCCTGACCGGTCCCCAATACAACTTGTTCTCCAATTTTATTTGAATATCCTGCATGAAATACTTGCTTGGAGAGGGGAGCTGACTCCCACTAGCCTAGTCTGTCACATGCGTGATGCAGAGGTGTGCGGACCTTAGAGGGTTTCATTGGCTTGGATCGCGAGGGTGGGCGGGGAGCTGTGGTGTGTTTGCGCGCGAGCTCTTCTTGAATGAGAGAAGGTGGAGAGGTTGCCACAGATGCTTTTAGAGAGAGATATTCAAAACAATTCAGCTAGTGATATATTCATGAAATATACATATTTGTCTCAGAACTGAAGTGATTTTGCCTTCATTGATTTATAAGTGAGAGGTTTTGAGTGAAAGGGAAACCTTTGACTTTACCAAAAATGCATAGCGCCGTTGGATGTTTCCGCCTCCCCATCCCATCAACCTGAGGACGCATTTATTTACCAGTAATACATTGTTCGACGTTAATTGATTTAAACAGTTTAGGACTTTCTGATATTGAAGGAAAATGTTGCTCTGGGTGGTGAAGTGGACATGTTGTCTACTAGTGCTCTTCAAAATCAGCGCTGCCTCTGTTGACGCTGGACGCACAGACTCTCCTGGCGAGTCAGGGTCGGGGATGCTACCAACAGGTGAGGAAGAACATGTGGTTTGCCGAAATAATGTGTGAATACATTTGATGAGTGAATGTATCTTTAAGCCTGGCCATATAGCTATGACGTTCATGTGCTTTTGTAATGTCCCTCGCAGTAGTGCTGCAAAGTCAACTTAGACTGTCTTCTAGCCAGCCTACTGTTTGCCATAATACATTGATTTCACAATTATTCAATTATTCAAGGAATGATATTGAGTGGACATTCTTGATATTGAGTCTACATTCTTGTCATATAACTTCTGGGCCTCATTGAGCCGCTAATGTTTAATTACATTTTTCTAAGGGGGAATAAGTACTTCTTCTTTATCTTATCTTCTTTGTCAGATTTGTCACATCACATTTGTATTCTTTCTGGGAACAATTATATTGAAGTAACCCCTAGTTATTTCACTCTGAATTATTTCTAAAATAATAATAATAATAGTACTCTTTTCTAAAACATCCCTTAACGTCATCTCATCAGCTATGTTTATGTGCCACCTCCAGCACAGCATGCTCTTTAGAGCCAGAGCAGATTTGAGCACACTCTGATAATGTGCCATAGTCATTAGCAAGATTAATTAACCCTCCTTGGACTGATTTCCTGGCTGTCCAGTTTGAACCTTATTAGGTTACATTCTGCATGGGAACTTCTTGCAGACAACTCCACTATCAGTTCTATTTATTAGCGTAAGCCAGGAGGCTGTCCAAAAAGAGTGCAATATAGAGTCTCTAACTGATCGTTGTCAACCATCCTCCCCCTGGTACCCAACCCCTTATCTCATCTTGTCTTTTGTGCCAGCTCTCTCTTGAAACGGGTGCTTAGCTTTAACCTCCATTTTAAGAGCTCTTGGCACATGGTGAAATCAAGACACTTGTCAACAGTCACAGCAATGAAGGGGGTTGACAACCTCCCTTGAAGACTCAACACAAAGCACAGTGAAGTAACTACTTTCCAACACTCGTACAGTATGATGAGCTACACACTGTTTAAACATCACTGACAAATGAGGATTGCGTTCGAACACAGTTCAAAGTTGTCCGTCTCGACATTTTGGCCATATGCACACTGGCATAGCTTTGTGATACTGTAGCTCTTGAATTGCTCTCACAGGTATTACCATACGTCTAACGATGCCGTAAGGTCAGAGGATCTGAGTAGTACTGTGTTATCGGAGCACTCCCTGGGGATCAGAGCTCATCTCCAGCTGGGCTCCCGAAAGCTGTTGAAATATGCAACAATATCAGTGACAGTACTATCATTTTCAGTGACAGTACTATCAATATCAGTGACAGAACTATTTTCCAAATATACTATTATCACATTTCCTCAGATATCTTTAGTTCTGTTTTGTATTTGTATTTATTATAGATTCCCGTTAGTTCCTGCCAAGGCAGCAGCTACTCTTCCTGGGGTCCAGCAAAATTAAGGCAGTTCTATATTTTTTTAAACATTACACTACATTTCTAACAGATGTCAGAACATATTCAGTTGCCACATAAGGGACCAAAAATAGTTGTCTGAAAAGACAAGACCAAGCTAAAGACTTGAATTAGGCTGTTAAAGTGACAGACAAATCCTGGGGTGATGTTGACTGAATCCAGCCACAAGTTCGGTGTCTAATGTTTTTACGGAATGTTTTAAGAGGGGTCCCTGGAGTCGATGCGGATGGCAGAGCGCGAACTCTTTCTTTAAACAGTGCAGATTTTCATGGAATAGGCCGGTGATTATGTAATGTTAAGATAATAGTCCTCTAGGCAGCCATATAAATAAGCCTTGTGAGGTGGTTACTCATTGATTTAGATTGTATTACTATTATACTCTGTAGTAAAAATAGCTTGGCTCACCTGGGGCTTTGTTAATTCTGTTGATACTAAGAATGATGACCAGTATCAGAGAAGGCCTAAACGTAGTTGAGCTCAATAACCTAATAACCTAATAAGTTTATCCCACCGGGTGGGAGCTGAGGGGTTACTGTCATAGCCTTTTGACATAGCAAAAGTGACTAAACCCACAGCAATGCGTTAAGGGTGACGGTGACCTCATACAGTATAGCTGTCTGCACTGTAATTGCGCTGGGTGTGGTGGACTTTGGTGGCAACAACACCTTTGAGACTTCGCTATAGTGTGCAGGGAGATTCTGTACATCATCCCCAGCAGGTACCCTCCATGATCTATCATATAAGAATCACTCAACGGGTGCATATTTGAACTCTCTCCAACTGTGAGGAATTACATACTGCACGATTGCAGCCTTTCAGCAGTGGTTGATAAATCGGCTTCATTTTTTCAACAGCTTTTGTATTAAAGTTCCGACAGTGGTGATTTGTCTGTTTGACTTGAGTGCCAGCCCTGGTTTGGCATGACAGAGTAGACTAGAGCAAAGAGGAGCAGTGTAGTCGCTCAATCTAAGGAATGAGCTATCGAAAACAGCTTGTTATCTCTGATATTACTCTGGATCTCTATCCAGCCAGTTTCAAGCTGTGATATCTGAGTCCTCGTCGTGTTTGGAATACTAGCACCCTTGCCCCATTACTTTGAACCTCAGAGATGTGGATCATAAAAGCATACTGCAATTCTCAGAATGTAGAACATCTGTTGTCGAGCAAGTTGAAAAAGATGAGTTTGTATTCACTCAGTCAATATTTTTTTATTCTGTACAAGCTTCCTTCTTTTCACTCTGTCAATTGGGTTACTATTGTGGAGTTTTCTCCTATCACAGCCGTTAAACTCTAACTGTCTTAAAGTCACCATTGGCCTCATGGTAAAATCCCTGAGGGGTTTCCTTCCTCTCTGGTAACTGAGTTAGGAATGACGCTTGTATCTTGGTGCTCAAAGGGATATTCAATGTCCAAGTTTTTTATTTTTACCCATTTACCAATAGGTGCCCTTCTTTGCGAGGCATTGGAAAACGTCCCTCGTCATTGTGGTTGAATATGTGTTTGAAATTCACTGCTCGGCTGAGGGACCTTACAGATTTGGGTAAGACACCAGCATTATAACATGTTATTACACAGTCATAACCATGTCACAATATGTCATAACAGCTGACACAACTTGTCATAATATGGTCATAACACCGTCATGACACATATACAGTATTTAGACCTGTTATGACATATATTGCATTATTTTATGGCTGTTTAAGAGTGTAAGCCAATCTGGCTTATATGATTATGATGGTCATAATGCTTCTTACAGTGTCATAATGTGTATTTTCTTAGTCCAAGTAAAGTGACACAGGATGTATATAAATAATGCTTTGAGACAGTGTCATAAAGTCTATTTTGTACAAGTTATTTAAAATATGATTGAAGAAAAACATGAGTGTAAAGGATTCATCACAACAACAACAAAGGATTTCAGAAACAAACTTTCAAACGAAAGGAAACTTCTTGGCAGGGAAAAAATCATTTAAATAAATGTGGGTTTTGACTCTCTTATGTAGGTGTTATAACCAGCCATAAAATAACGCAAAATATGTCTCAACAGGTGTAAATATATGGGTCATGACAGTGTTATGAACATATTATGACAGGTTATATGACAAGTTGTGTCAACTGTGTCACAACGTGTTATGACGCTTAGTGTCAAGTAAAGTGTTACCAATAATTGTATGTGTGGGGTACAGAGATGGGGTAGTCATTCAAAAATCATGTTAGAAATCTCTTAACGATCGGACCCTTTTTTTTCAATTTTTGCCTAAAATGACAAACCAAAATCTAACTGCCTGTAGCTCAGGACCTTAAGCAATGATATGCATATTCTTGATCCCATTTTAAAATAAACACTTTAAAGTTTGTGGAAATATTAAATAAATGTAGGAGAATATAACACATTAGATCTGGTAAAATATAATACAAACAAAAAAACGTGTTTTCTATATATATATATTTTCATCATCTTTGAAATGCAAGAGAAAGGCCATAATATAATCTAGGAGTCTAGGCACAATTTAGATTTGGCCACTAGATGGCAGCAGTGGGTGTGCAAAGTCTCAGATTGAACCAGTGAAGCATTGCAATACTGCACAATATTTTCTATCAAGTCTGCCCAAATGTGCTGATACAAAATACAAAATGTAAGTTTACACACTCCCAGGAATGTCATACATGATGTATCATTAGTTTATACACTAACTTTCACACATCTAGATGGCCGGACGGGGTGGGTGTGGAGCCAGAGACAGCAGTGGGTTCAAACTGTAGAACCCAGTTCCTACATTTGAATATAAAAATTGATTTTATCAAACAAAACTATGCCACATTTTATCTCTGGGACCCCTAGGATGAAAAATCAGAGCAAGATTAATTAATGTAAGTATATTATTTACCTTCAGAGGTGAATGTATCAAACCAGTTGCCTTGATACATTTTTTGTTGTTGTTGTGCACTCTCCTCAAACAATAGCATGGTATTCTTTCACTGTAATAGCTACTGTAAATTGGCCAGTGCAGTTAGATTAACAGGAATGTAATCTTTCTGCCCATATCAGATATGTCTATGTCCTGGAAAGTTTGCTGTTACAACGTTATTCTAGTCACATTAGCACACGTTAGTCACAACCGTCACAGTATAATGACACCGATCCTACGGGATCTTTCAGAGGTTAAACACTATTATTGCACACAGAGTGAGTCCATACAGTTTATTATGTGACTTCTTAAGCATATTTTTACTCCTGAACTTGTTTATGGTAGCCATAACAAAGGGGTTGAATACTTATTGACTTAAGACATTTCAGCTTTTCATTTGTTATTCATTTGCAAAAACATAATTCCACTTTTACATTATGGGGTATTGTGTGTAGAAAAATCTATTTTAAATTCAGGCTGTAACACAACAAAATGTGAAAACAAGTCAAGGAGTGTGAATACTTTCTGAAAGCATTGTAAGTACCTGTTCCTCAATGAGGAGGATATTGTTTATTTTTCTCTTGCAATCTCATCCAGTCTGCATGCTCGCAACACTTATCTAGCACATTGTCATCTCCCTGTCGCCCCCAGACGACCAGTTCAGAGGAACAGTACCAACCATGTCTGCTGGCAGGTTGAGCTCATGATGTCATTGTCAATATAATGCCAGATCCATAACCATGCATCTGCATCCAATGAAACGCAATCCAAGCTGCGTCTCTGTTGTGAGTGTGTCTGGAGCATATTACCAGCTGAGCCAGGCAGAGGCACACACAATGTGGCACGCACACCTAACTCCCTCCACCAGCGGTCCAGTCTTGGCTGTGAACCGGGTCGTGAACAGAATCAGGAGTCGTCCAATGGGCACAAGCCATATGCTGGACCAGAACCTGGGCCATTATCTTTCTACAGGATAAATAGAAACAGATTGTAGATTGTGTGGGTTGATACTGTACAGAGTAGTCATTTGTTCAGATGGTTGGTGTGCTACAGGAGAATCAGAGGGTGTACCACAGGGTTTGGTGCTGAGGCCAGTATACAGTATGTTTGTGGTGTTTTTGTTCAACCTGTTTTGCAAAGCATTAGCTACAACCTTGCCTGGCCTCAGTGGGCAATTTGAAAAGGTAGGGTGTCTATCTCTGTCTATCAGTTAAACAGAGTTATTTGTTTTACACGCTCCATAATCAATGTGCAGCCCACAAAACACATGCCAGGCTGTAACAAAATAGAGGTGAGTAATGTGGTAAGGGTTATTTAATGAACCTGATATGCTGCAATTGTGTCCATTTATCCCTTGTAATACATTCTTGAGTTCCTCTACAGGCTCGTAAATGTTAAACACCTGCCAATTTAGAGGTCCACCCAGTTATTGTTGACTCCAAACAGTGTGGTAGCAACCAAGGCCATAACTCAGTGACAATGCGCAGATTTATTTAGATTTTATACAAAATGCACCTGGCGTCTCAGATGATGCCTTGTACAGGGGCCTTTCTTGCACTGTCTCTTTCTGTGTCTGTGTATTCCCATCTCTCATACCCATGTTTCTTTTCTTACCCTAGCTTTTCTTACCCATGTTTCTTTTCTTACCCCTAGCTTTCTCAATTTGTCTCTTGCTCTTTTAATGTCTCATTCGCACAGAAACATCCCGTCTCTGTCTCTTTTTCCTTCTCTCTCTCTCTACCCCCTCTTCCAAAGACTTGGCTTCTGCTGTTGATTTCATTTGAGAACGTATGTCCCATGAAAAACCACACTGTCTTTCCACTTACAGTCAATAAGGGGGAGCCTAGCCCAGGTGTCCAAGAAAAACTCCAGTCCTGGCAGGCTTGCTGCAGATATGTGCCTAATAGCAGGCTCTGACTTCACTTTTCACCACAATGCCCTCTGGGAGCCCCTAAAACTATCACGGTACTGTAATTCATCATTTTTTTTTTTAAGTCAAGGTGTGGGGGCCAGACGGCTGGTTTTAACTGGAGCAGCTGTGACGTGTAACTGCCCTAACATGCTGCTTGTGTTCTGCAAAATAGATGCCAGATGATGCAATGTTGTTTCAGGCTGGTTACACATTCTCTCTCTCATACACACATCACATTCCCGTTTTGAGCCACAGTACAACTGTACAAAACTGTTTCTCCTGGCATACACTCAGGTACATTGACCAGCTGGCTTCTCAGTGACCCTTGTCTGACATCATCACTGTGCACTAAATCTGAAAATAAATACACCACTCTCCCCTGCCCTATTAGGGTTAAACATGCCATTCATGTTCCTCTTTAGTCTGCGTTCAAGTATGCCATTGGATGGGACTACAGTTTTTGACTCATCAACTTCTTTACAAGTGTCATTCTAAACAATGATTCGGAAATATGGCGGTCATCTTTGTCTTATCACTCGCGAGGAGGCGTTCAACAGTCCCATCAAATCTTCAGAAGTTTTGACTGCAATCCATCTGAGGCTCCAGGGGGATTTTGATTCTTCTTCTTATGTCATTTATTTTTTAGAAGCCATGTCTTGCCAGCCAGGTCTAGCCTGGTTGCCAAAATCAACATTCAACATGCTAGTTTGCTAATAAGATCAAACGAAAGGCTTGTGACATGTTAATAAGTGTCCTTCACTCTGATGTACAGTAAATGTGCGGATCTCTATCTTCATTTGGCTTTTGACTGATCTTGATTGATGAAGGACCTGAGGTAAAAGACTGTTTTGACAAACGGAACTTCACACATCCAACGGAGGACAGCCAGAGGGAGACGCATAAGTACATCTTGGCGTTGTTTTTTGTTTTCTCTTTTTTCCTCCTTGGTTTCCTCACATGAACCATGTTCTTTCTCTGAAATTCCTCTCGTGTCTCTGTCAGGACACGTTAAGCTTATTGTTTACTTTAGGCTGATTGATATGTGTTGAAGTCCCTGCTCAGTTCTGCATGTCGCATGCTCTCAGCGGGGTCGTGACCGGCAGGGTTGAGCAAAGCGTCCAGAAGCTCAAGGCTTCTGTCTTTGGAGGTGTTTAGCTTGTGGAGGGGCTCCATCAATGACTGGTCCCTTTTCATAGTGGAGCCCAGAGCTGTGTCAATTTCATCAAAACAGCCCCCCAACAAGGTATTTTAGCAAGGGTTTTTTACTATGTTCTTGGGTGATTGTGTGTGCGCATGTTCAAGTGTGTATATTCATTTGTCCGTCTTTGTGTAGAACTGTGTGTGTTTGTGACATATGGGGTTTTGTGAGGACGGATGTGATAAACTGCATCACTGAGACGCTTTTCTTGTTTTGTTGAGGCTCTGGTAAATTAATGTAGTCTGGATGTACCAAATGGCTCCACTACAAAAGACCCCGTACCCTTTCATTAAGATGGAGCCCAGAATGACTGAGTTCACCCGTCCACTGGATGCACACCCTGACTCCCAAATGTGTCCTCATTGCCACCTTCAGCGCCAGCCAATCATTCAGACTGTAATTGATGAATTCCCTCCGGAGGAATTAACCCTTTTTTGGGGGGTCACATGAAACAGAGTGAAGACAGGGTCCCTCGGAGATGGATTGTATGCTATATGTCCATTTCACAAATGTCTTAGCTATTTCAGCATTCATCCCATTCTCTTCAACCAAGGAGATGATTACAAGGCTTGTGGTAGGTACAGCACTACCCTTGAATTTAGAATTTCAACAGTTTGGAATAGTGTTGAGGGTTAAATTCTTAGGGAAATGTCTTATATTGACCTGACAGGACGGAGCGCAACAGAGTGTGAGGGAAGGAGTATTGCTGTATGGTCTTGCTGTATGGCATGGGACCCCTGGACTGGTATAACCTGCCTACAAGGGGTCATAGTTTCACTAGTTCCCTGAAGAGCAACATGCTGAAATGAACATGCTTCTGGGGTCAGCATCGTGACAGCCGATGGCCGGCATAGGCCAAGCCCTGTAAAAATCTTTACAATATGTTTTACAAGCACTTAAACGGCCTTGTCAGTGCAACTTTGGGGTTGTGTTACCCCTTACATGGTGCCCTACTTGATAACGATGACCTTAGCCAGACATTGTCAGCTGTTATGTGGGCAGACGAGCATCTACCCGGTCACTGGGATTTCAGGAGAGATTAAATTAAATTAATTGACTCAGCACCTGGATTTGGTCCTATGTAGCAAAATTTGAACGCTTTTTTTATTTTTTACATTGGATAAAAGTAGAGACTCAGAGCTACAAAATGGTATATCATACACTGCATTTTTGAGGAACAATGGGAAAGTAATTCCGCTTTGAAAGTTGATACATTTGTACACTTTTGAGATAATGACCTTTGAATGTTTTGGTATCTAGTGAAGAGCTCTTCTTGGTCTTACCCATTCAGCATCGTTCACACCCTCTTAAGCTTTCGCCCCACCCATCTCGTTTTCTCGGAGCGTTCAGAGCGCACACTTGACGCTCTGGCTGATGATTTGTTTACCTTTGGATAACATGAAAACTGCTCTGCTGGCAACAATTTCATTACACATTTTTCTCATCGCTACAACTCCCGTACGGGCTCGGGAGAGATGAAGGTTGAAAGTCATGCGTCCTCCGATACACAACCCAACCAAGCCGCACTGCTTCTTAACACAGCACGCATCCAACCCGGAGGCCAGCCGCACCAATGCGCCGGAAGAAACACCGTGCACCTGGCCACCTTGGTTAGCGCACACTGCGCCCAGCCCACCACAGGAGTCGCTGGTGCGCGATGAGACAAGGACACCCCTACCGACCAAGCCCTCCCTAACCCGGGCGACGCTAGGGCCAATTGTGCGTCGCCCCACGGACCTCCCGGTCGCGGCCGGTTACGACAGAGCCTGGGCGCAAACCCAGGGACTCTGATGGCACAGCTGGCGCTGCAGTACAGCGCCCTTAACCACTGCCCCACCCGGGAGGCCCCCAAAAAACATATTTTGATCAAAAATAAATATATAAATTCAGCAAAAAAAGAAACGTCCTCTCAACTGCGTTTATTTTCAGCAAACTTGTGTGTAAATATTTGTATGGACATAACAAGATTCAACAACTGAGACATAAACTGAACAAGTTCCACAGACATGCGACAAACATAAATGGAATAATGTGTCCCTGAACAAAGGGGGGGGTCAAAATCAAAAGTAACCGTCACTATCTGGTGTGGCCACCAGCTGCATTAAATACTGCAGTGCATCTCCACCTCATGGACTGCACCAGATTAGCCAGTTCTTGCTGTCAGATGTTACCCCACTCTTCTACCAAGGCCCCTGCAAGTTCCCAGACATTTCTGGGGGGAATGGCCCTAGCCCTCACCCGCCGATCCAACAGGTCCCAGACGTGCTCAATGGGATTGAGATCTGGGCTCTTCACTGGCCATGGCAGAACACTGACATTCCTGTCTTGTAGGAAATCACACACAGAACGAGCAGTATGGCTGGTGGCATTGTCATGCTGGAGGGTCATGTCAGGATGAGCCTGCAGGAAGGGTACCATATGAGGGAGGAGGATGTCTTCCCTGTAATGCACAGCATTGAGACTGCCGGAAATGACAACCAGCTCAGTCCGATGATGCTGTGACATACCGCCCCAGACCATGACGGACCCTTCGCCTCCAAATTGATCCCACTCCACAGAGTACAGGCCTCGGTGTAACGCTCATTCCTTCGACGATAAACGCAATTCCGATCATCACCCCTGGTGAGACAAAACTGCGACTCGTCAGTGAAGAGCACATTTTGTCAGTCCTGTCTGGTCCAGCGACGGAGGGTTTGTGCCCATAGGCAACGTTGTTGCCGGTGATGTCTGGTGAGCACCTGCCTTACAACAGGCCTACAAGCCTTCATTCCAGCGTCTCTCAGCCTATTGCGGATAGTCTGAGCACTGATGGAGGGATTGTGCCTTCCTGGTGTAACTCGGACAGTTGTTGTTGCCATCCTGTACCTGTCCCGCAGGTGTGATGTTCGGATGTAACTATCCTGTGCAGGTGTTGTTACACGTGGTACACAAATATTTTTGAAAGACAGGGTCCTGAAAAAGGGACGTTTCTTTTTTTGCTGAGTTTATATGTTCAAATGGCTCTCGTGTGAAGTAGTGACCCACGAAATGTGCCTAGTGGCACTCAAATGGTCTTGAGTGGGTAAAAAAACAGAGTGCCCTGAAATGTCAACATCCAGAACAGTGAAGTGGGAGAGGTGAAAGACACTTAAAATCGGTTACGTGCTTTTGTTAATCTCCTCGGTTCTTATGACGAACAGCTTTTACAGTACAGTACAGTACAGTAGAGCACAGCAGGTGAGTGTAATGTTGACTGGAGCAGCAGCCTGTGTCTGAGACAATGATACTGTAGCAAGATGCAACGTCATGGCATCATTCCCAGAGGGCACTCATGGGTTTCCCTTGTAGACTGTCCTATTCAGAAACACACATGTTGAAACTAGAAATTAATACATAGTAGTCTGTCAGAACAGACTGACTCTAGTAAATGTGTCAGGAGAAACCAAGTGATATTATTAAGTTTTGTAATCCAGTGACGAAATCTGCAATCTGTTTTGATAGTCTTCAGGTATGCATTTCACAGTTAACAAGCTGTGAAAATAAATCAATAAACCATAAAGAGGCCCTCAGTTAAACTAAATTCACATTTTACTGGTGAAACCGAGATCTAACACTCCCTGATTAAATTAAAGCCCCATAATTATTTGCTTAGGCAATAGAGATGTATTTCTTTCTTTGAAAGCGTTCGGTTTTCCTTGAAAGCTGTATAAAGTTAGATTCTTGAATACTGACTTCTGGTGGTCTTTGTGCAGTCCAACACACAGCCGTCTCTGCCCCCCTCTCCCATTCCAATTTAGATGTGTTTCTCCTAGGTTCCAACACGATCATTACCATGGAGACCAACTCCCAGGGCAGTTCCACTGCTCCCTATCTGGCTTTTCCATCTGATGTTAAACACCAAGTTACAGCCCTCCCACCCTTTCCAGCCTTGTTTTTTTAACTGGTATGTTAGACACACGCACCAGCATTGGTTTTACACCATCTGTTTGCACATTCATTTCTCCCCATATTTGATATTTGAGTTGTTTAGTGGACTTTATAGCTTTTAGACAGGTGCCTTTGGACTCAAATCAAAATGTATTTGTCACATGTGTAGACCTTACTGTGAAATGCGTACTTACAAGCCCTTAACCAACAGTGCAGTTCAAGAAAGTTAAGAAACAATTTACCAAATAAACTAAAGTGAAAAATAATAAAAAGTAACACAATAAAATAACAATAATGAGGCTTCATACAGGGAGTACCGGTATTGAGTCAATGTACGGGGGTACAGGTAGTCGAGGTAGGTAGGGGTGAAGTGACTATGCGACTATGCATAGATACTAAACAGCAAGTAGCAGCAGTGTAAAAAACAAATTGGGGAGGGGGTGTCAATGTAAATAGTCCGGTGGCCATTTGATTAATTGTTCAGCAGTTTTTGGGGCTTTCCTCTGACACTGCATGGTTTATAGGTCCTGGATGGCGGGAAGCTTGGCCCCAGTGATGTTCTGGGCCGTACACACTACCTTCTGTAGCGCCTTACGGTCAGATGCCGAGCAGTTACCATACCAGGCAGTGATGCAACCGGTCAGGATGCTGTCGATGGTGCAGCTGTAGAACTGTTTGAGGATCTGGGGAGATCTCCAAATGGGATGTAGCCTCTATCCCCTCTCATCTGGTCTGCGGCTGGAGAATATGGGGTTAAGATAGATGTACTCTGTCCCATGGGTGGAGGGTGCTTTGCAGACTGCAGCACGGTAACATGCTCACACCTATAAAAAAAACATGCCTTTTGATTTTCTTTGCACTTTCCAAGTGCATTTCAAGTTCCAGTACTTTTTCCTGGAAAATTTGGGTATTAGGATTCGCAAAGGTTTCTAACAGTTGTGTGCATTCTTGCTAATAGGATTGTGATATATTTGTGTACTTATACTTCAGCTAATGCACATTAAATGCACATTCACTAACTAGGAATATTATTGAAAAAGCCTTTCTAGGTTAACATTATCCTGGATGACCTTGGGCTCACCTTGCTAATGGGAAGACACATTGCAGGATGGGACAGGGATCTGATGGATAACATGGAATGCCCGTCTTGAAATCCTGACTATGCTACCTTCACCTCCCCTCCTCCACAACAGAATAAGCTCATGTTCTACTGCTGCCATCACAGCTTCTCATTTGCTTCCTTTGAGTCTCAAGTTCAACACCTTCAGGTTCAGTCAAACTTTGAACTACCAAAGGGACGATGATTGGGAATCAAGAATTATGATTGGAACTGTGTGAGGAAAAAAATATATATTTCCAAAGAAAAGATTCCAGATTAATTTCCTTAAACCGTGCAGACCATTCCCTTGTTGTATGTTTTTGTCATTATCCTGCTTCACATTGAGAAATTGGTACCATTTATTTGATCGTCAAAAATGTATTTTCAAAACTGGAACAAAGCACAAAGTTGACTGGCCACCCAAGTGCAGTCAGTGTAGTATTTGAGCTGCAGGCAGGTTGCCTGCATAATTAACTTTCTCTCCTGCTCTGATGTTGAATCTTTGAGCTAAATAGAGATGAGTAGTTGACAACACGATGACACCACGTCTACATTGTTAAGCTGTACAGCTCTGCCTGCCAACTATAGACCCTCATAACCTTGTAATTAACTATATTAATTCCTGCACCAAAATAGCAGGGAATTTGACCTGAAGCCACTTTCCCCTCTCTATCCACTTCCCTTGTTGTCCTCAGATGAATATCCAAAGGGTTGAGTTCAGACACAGACCTAGACAAGTGTTGACTGGTGTGTTTTCAGACTTTCTTTCTCCCAAAAGGAAGATTGTCAAAAGGAAACCCTTTTTATTGTCCTGAGGAACGTTCCGCTGAAAGCTTTGGCAAGTCTATAGGCTCAGTCATTTTCCACCAAACCTTGGTTGTTTAAAAACACACCATTCAGACTTGTAGAAGGCCAGGGGGGGTTAGATTACTCTCTGTCACTCTTAAATATATATATATTTATATATTTTTTAAGGAGAGTTCAACTCAGTGTGTGTGTGAAAGACTTGTAGTGAATTTTGAACTTTGTCATCATACTGTGGAGCGAGTTCAGTCATACTTTGAAGACCCCTAAGAGCTGCGATAAAAACAGTTTGTTCATAACTTGGGATGTTGAGCAAACATTGTTGGCTCATATTTGCACACAGACTTATTATTTTCTATAGATTTTTTTTCTTCAGATTTCAGATTTACACATATATTTCTGTAAAATTTGAGTTTGTTGTTCAGAGCCCACTTTTCAGTCAGAGTCGGCCTGATAGTTAACCTCACGCAACAGCCAATTGGGCACTGCCCTCTGAAGTGTCTCATTATTGGATAGTAAGTTTATATTTCCAAAGGGCCTTTGAGGTTAAGAGTGAGGCTGGGGAAGGTGTCTGTGTCACGGCTTCCAGAGTCTCTGCCATCGTTAAACACTCCTCATTGTGTCCTGCTTCAAGTCAAGGGGTGAAACACAGCACAGGTATTTTAGCTTTTATAACCTGGGATCTCGTCCATGGCTGAGAGAATTTCCCCTTTCTCTCTTTTGGGAAAATACTTCACTTCTTCCCCCTTGGCTTTGCCTTTAAGACGTTTTCCTTCTTTTCCTCCTTAATCCAAATCCAAATCTTTTTTGATTTTGCCAAACCTCAGTTTGCAGTTTATAAATGTACAGTATTAGCCTTTAACAATTGGCCTTAGTCGTTGGCTCATTCTAATCGCTGGGGGGGAAAAGGCACTCAGCTGTGGATGGTTATAGCAGATGGTGCAGTTGACAAATGAAGGTTGAAGGATAGTGTAACAAATGATATTTCAGGGAGAGTACAGAAGGGGAGGAGGGCAAATCAATCGTTGGAAATTCAAAGACTTCTGCTGGTACCTGTGGCTGCAATCATGACTTGAGCTGTATAGACCATGAGATAATCCAGTACTAGTGCAGGACATATAAACACTGTCCATTGAATACATCAACTAGGTGTCAATGTGTTTTTGCTCAGGGCTGATCATGACCTAGTCAAATGGAAACTAATACCTTTGTATTTGTAGGTTGTTGACACCCTCAATCTGAATAATTTGCCCAGGGGCAATTGACCTGTAGAGCTTGATTAAATGCCCCATAAGTATTTGCTGAAACGTCGCATCAGGAAGTGAGTCACCTCTTCCTGGAACTCCTTTCGTTCTAAATGAGGTGCCAAACCTGCTCTGATTGCTGTGGTTCTGCCAGTCTGTCATGATTGAGGTGGCTTGGTACAGAATGACACAGATCAAATGTTCCACTGTGTCACCTCAGGGCAGTGTGTATAATATACAGTACCAGTCAAAAGTTAGGACACACCTACTCATTCAAGGGTTTTTCTTTATTTTTACTATTTTATATATTGTAGAATAATAATAGTGAAGACATCAAAACGATGAAATAACACATATGGAATCATGTAGTAACCAAAAAAGTGTTAAACAAATCAAAATATATTTTAGGTGTAACGGCGTTCTTCGTTTGTTGAAAGAGAGGACCGAAATGCAGCGTGGTGGTTACTCATGTTCTTTAATGAATGACGATACATGAAATAACTAAATGAATACGAAAACAACAAACGGAACGTGAAACCTAATACAGCCTATCTGGTGAACACTACACAAAGACAGAATCACCCACCAACCAAGGACCAAGCGGCGTGGTAGAAAACAGCGACGACAGCAGCAGCAGCAGCAGCAACAACAACAGCGGCCGGTATCACAGGACTCCTGGACTTGGGAGGAGATACTGAACGGAGAGGGACCCTGGGCACAGGCTGGGGAATATCGCCGCCCCAAAGCAGAGCTGGAGGCAGCGAAAGCTGAGCGGCGGCGATATGAGGAGGCAGCACGGCAGTGCGACAGGTACGAGAGACAGCCCCAAAAATGTTTTGGGTGGAGGCACACGAGGGGTGGAGCTAAGCCAGGTAGCAGACCTGCGCTCACTCCTCGTGCTTATTATAAGCAGCGAGATACTGGGCAGGCACCGTGTTATGCGGTTAAGCGCACGGTGTCGCCAGTACGTGTCCATAGCCCGGTGCGCTATAGGACAGCCCCCCGAGAGTGTCATGCGAGTGCGGGCATCGAGCCAGGGCGTATGGTGCCTGCTCAGCGGGTCTGGTCGCCGGTACGCAGTTTTGGCCCAGGGTATCCTGCGCCGGCTCTGCGTGCTGTGTCTCCGGGGCGCTGGGAGGGTGCAGCCTCTGCCGGAGCCTCCCGCCTGTCCGGCGCCTCTGCCGGAGCCCCCCGCCTGTCCGGCGCCGCTGCCGGAGCCCCTCTGCCCAGAGCTGCTGCCGCCCCTCTGTCCCGAGCAGCTGTCCCTCTGTCCCGAGCAGCTGTCCCTCTGTCCCGAGCTGCCCCTCTGTCCAGTGGGGTCATTGAGAGGGGTGGTCATGCTGAGAAAGCCACGGAGGCGGACAATAAAGCGGACTAAGACAATGATGAAGTGGAGTCCGCGTCCCGCGCCAGAGCCGCCACCGCGGACAGACGCCCACCCAGACCCTCCCCTATAGGTCAAGGTTTTGCGGTCGGAGTCCGCACCTTTGGGGGGGGGGTACTGTCACGTTCTGACCTTTATTTCCTTTGTATTGTATTTATTTAGTATGGTCAGGGCGTGAGTTGGGTGGGCAGTCTATGTTTGTTTTTCTATGTTTTGGGGCATTTCTATGTTTTCGGCCTAGTATGGTTCTCAATCAGAGGCAGGTGTCATTAGTTGTCTCTGATTGAGAATCATACTTAGGTAGCCTGGGTTGCACTGTTTGTTTGTGGGTGATTGTCTATGTTAGTGGCTTGTGTCAGCACAGGTCTCATTTTGTAGCTTCACGGTCGAATTTGGTTTATTGTTTTTGTTACTCGTTTGTATAGTGTTCAGTCTTTCTTTATTAAAGATTTTACCATGGACACTTACCACGCCGCATATTGGTCCTCTGATCCTTCTCGCCTCTCCTCTTCAGACGAAGAGGAGGACGACCGTGACATTAGGTTCTTAAAAGTAGCCACCCTTTGCCTTGATGACAGCTTTGCACACACACTCTTGGCATTATCTCAACCAGTCTCACCTGGAATGCTTTTCTAACAGTCTTGAAGGAGTTCCCACATATGCTGAGCAATTGTTGGCTGCTTTTCCTTCACTCTGCGGTCCAATCCCAAAACATCTCAATTGGGTTGAGGTCCAGTGATTGTGGAGGCCAGGTCATCTGATGCAGCGCTCCATCAGTCTCCTTCTTGGTCAAATAGCCCTTACACAGCTTGGAGGTGTGTTGGGTGATTGTCCTGTTGAAAAACAAATTATAGTCCCACTAAGCGCAAACCAGATGGGCTGGCGTATCATTGCAGAATGCATTGGTAGCCATGCTGGTTAAGTGTGCCTTGAATTCTAAATAAATCACAGACTGTGTCACCAGCAAAACACCATCACACCTCCTCTTCCAAGCTTCACGGTGGGAACCACACATGCAGAGATCATCCGTTTACCTACAATGCTTATCACAAAGACACGGCGGTTGGAACCAAAAATCACATTGCTCGTGTTTCTTGGCCCAAGCAAGTCTCTCCTTATTGCTGTCCTTTGCTAGTGGTTTCTTTGCAGCAATTTGAGTGTGAAGGCCATATTCATGGAGTCTCCTCTGAACAGTTGATGTTGAGATGTGTCTGTTACTTGTATTCTGTGAATAATTTATTTCTGAGGCTGGTAGCTAATGAATTTATCCTCTGCAGCAGAGGTAACTCTGGGTCTTCCTTTCATGTGGCGGTCTTTTTGAGAGCCAGTTTCATCATAGCGCTTGATGGTTTTTGCAACTACACTTGAAGAAACTTTCAAAGTTCTTGAAATTTTCCAGATTGACTGAGCTTCATGTCTTAAAGTAATGATAGACTGTCATTTCTCTTTGCTTATTTGAGCTGGTCTTGCCATAATATGGACTTGGTCTTTTACCAAATAGGGCTATCATCTGTATACCAACCCTACCTTGTCACAACACAACTTATTGGCTCAAACGCATTAAAAAGGAAAGAAATTCCACAAATTAACATTTAACAAGGCACACCTGTTAATTAGAGATCTGAGGGTTTCCCTTTAAAGTAATGAAATACAAGCGATCAAATAACCAGACATGCATTATCTGACCTATAAGGCCTGGTAGACATTCCTTATGATCAACTATAGTAATGGTAATGTTAGATCACACAGTTGCAAACAATTGCCTTTAGTCTATAGGATATAAATTAAGCCGTCAGGGTTAATGTGGAAACCTGCAGATGTAGTTCATTCTGCGCTGCAGTGTGCAGTAAGCACTGTACAGGGGCTTGCACATCTGTGCACAGAGGCTGTACTTATTGAATCCAAGTTCTTTTACCTCACATGTTATTAAACCCACAATTACATGTAAGGAAAACAGTGCAGGAAGTTTGTATGCCCCCCTTAAGCCTCCTAACTGTGATTAGATCCTCTGGATAAACCTGGGCTCTCTGAATGCACAAGGGAACCACAACCAATGCTGGGATTAAAGCTTAATTGGCCATTAAATGGGAAACAAATGCAGGGCCTGGGGGGAATGGCTTGGGGGGAATGGGCATGGCACATTGCAGAATGTCAACCCAAGTCCATTCATTGCTATTTGCTTTAGTATTAAATTCAGAGGTGCATACAGTAAGCAACTGCAAACAAACTGACATGCCAGTCTGCGCCCCAACCCCTCCCTACAGCAGTGCCCTGCTTAACATCACTCCTGTGAACATGCCCCCAGTGGCAGGGTTAGTTCACCCCTCCAGAGCCGGCACACTTCCTGCTTTTCCAGATGAGGAAATGTTGGATCGAGGGGGGGGCCGGATCTGTCTTGATCTGCCAAGCCATGGGATGGCCTGTGGGCCTGGTTCCTTATGAGTCTGCAGGGTCTGTAGGGGAGGTTTGTAAGACTGCTGTGATATCCATTCAGTCCATTCAAATCCCAGCCTGGGTACTCACTGAATGCAACAAGGCTTCTTCATGCAAACACAGATGTCAAATAAGTGTGTGAAATGTGTTATCTCTAAAAGGACATTCCCCTCTTTTACCTTATTCACCCTTGACCAATGAATGTAATTTGTGACCCGTTTCAAGAAGCTAGGCATATTTTGCATGTCACTACTTCACAGGAGAGGCATTTGATCGACCGGCTCAAATCGGTCTTATGTAGCAACATTTTTTATTGTGTTTTTTACATTGGATAAAAGTAGAGACTCAGAGCTAGAAAATGTTATATCATACACTACAGTCGAGGAACAATGGGAAAGTAATTCTGCTTTGACTATACCCATTCAGCATCGTTCACACACTCTTAAGCTTTAGCCCCACCTATCTCTTTAAGGGTTGATCTGAGTGTTCTGTCCTATCAACAGCAGTCAAACACCCAGCTAACTAGCTAGCTACTTCCAGACACAAATGAGAGAACAGCTCACTGAACATTACTCACCCATGCAGAGCTGGTTAGGCTGTTTTCATGTTACCCAGAGCATTGGTGACTGTAATTGTGCTGCTGGCAACAATTGAATCACGCTTTTTTGCCGACGTTTACTGATACTGGCCATATTCAACGGGTGTTGAGCGTTCGTAAGTTCATAAGTTATTCTGCGCTCTGGCACACTCAGTCGAGAGTGCTCTGAAATCGGAGTAAATAGCCAGACTGAATTTACGAACGCACCCAAAATGGATACTTGTATAGTGGAGTCTTTTGTTAAGACATGTAGCTAGCTTTTCAATGAACCAAGTAAATGGCTCTGAGATACAAATAATAAGATCATACACGTAACGTTAGCTAGCAAGCCAGCCAGCTAATCTTAGCTAGCTAGCTAACAGTACACTTTAACTTGAAATGAAAATTACTTTGTCAAAATTAGAAATGTGTAATATTTGAAAATGTAGCTAGCTAGACTATCTTACTATCTTACATCATGGTTAGATGCTTCTCCCTGTCACGGATGCTATGGTTCCACTTAGTTTGAAGTAGAGGTCGACCGATTAATCGGAATGGCCGGTTAATTAGGGCCGATTTCAAGTTTTCATAATAATCGGAAATCATTTTTTTGGACACCGATTTGGTCGTTTTTTAAATGTTATTTTTTTTACTCCTTTATTTAACTAGGCAAGTCAGTTAAGAACACATTCTTATTTTCAAAGACGGCCTAGGAACGGTGGGTTAACTGCCTTGTTCAGGGGCAGAAGGGGGATTCAATCTTGCAACCTTACAGATAATTAGTCTAATGCTCTAACCACCTGATTACATTGCACTCCACGAAGAGCCTGCCTGTTACGCGAATGCAGTAAGAAGCCAAGGTAAGTTGCTAGCTAGCATTAAACTTATCTTATAAAAAACAAACAATCAATCAATCAATCATAATCACTAGTTAACTACACATGGTTGATGATATTACTAGTTTATCTACTGTGTCCTGCGTTGCATATAATCGATGCAATGCAGGGGGATGATTTAACAAAAGCGCATTTGCGCAATCGTTGCACGACTGTACCTAACCATAAACACCAATGCCTTTCTTAAAATCAATACACAGAAGTATATATTTTTAAATCTGCATATTTAGCTAAAAGAAATCTAGGTTAGCAGGCAATATTAACCAGGTGAAATTGTGTCACTTCTCTTAGAGTTAGGGTATATGCAACAGTTTGGGCAGCCTGGCTTGTTGCGAACTAATTTTCCAGAATTATTACATAATATTGAAGGTTGTACAATTTAACAGGTATATTTAGACTTAGGGATACCACTGTTAGATAAAATTCAGAACGGTTCCGTATTTCACTGAAATAATAAACTTTTTGTTTTCGAAATGATAGTTTCCGGATTCGACCATATTAATGACTAAAGGCTCTATTTCTGTGTGTTATTATGTTACAATTAAGTCTATGATTTGATATTTGATAGAGCAGTCTGACTGAGCGGTGGTAGGCAGCAGCAGGCTCGTAAGCATTCATTCAAACAGCTCTTTTGTGCGTTTTGCCAGCAGCTCTTCCCTGTGCTTCAAGCATTGCGCTGTTTATGACTTCAAGCCTATCAACTCCTGAGATTAGGCTGGTGTAACCGATGTGAAATGGCTAGCTAGTTAGCGGGGTGCGCGCTAATTGCGTTTCAATTCGGTGACGTCATTCGCTCTGAGACCTTGAAGTAGTTGTTCCCCTTGATCTGCAAGGGCCGTGGCTTTTGTAGCACGATGGGTAACGATGCTTCGAGGGTGGCTGTTGTCGATGTGTTCCTGGTTTGAGCCCAGGTAGGAGCGAGGAGAGGGACGGAAGCTATACTGTTACACTGGCAATTCTAAAGTGCCTATAAGAACATCCAATAGTTAAAGATATATGAAATACAAATGGTATAGAGAGATAGTCCTATAAATACTATATCAACTACAACCTAAAACCTCTTACCTTGGAATATTGAAGTCTCATGTTAAAAGGAACCACCAGCTTTCATATGTTCTCATTTTCTGAGCAAGGAACTTAAACGTTAACTTTTTTACATGGCACATAATTGCACTTTTACTTTCTTCTCCAACACTTTGTTTTTGCATTATTTAAACCAAATTGAACTTGTTTCATTATTTATTTGAGGCTAAATACATTTTTATTTATGTATTATGTTACGTTAAAATAAGAGTTCATTCAGTATTGTTGTAATTGTCATGATTACAAATAGATTTTAAAAATTGGCCGATTAATCGGTATCGTCTTTTTTTGGTCCTCCAATAATCGGTATCGGTATCGGCGTTGAAAAATCCTAATCGGTTGATCTCTAGATGTAAGCCGGAGACAGGTGTTTTCTCCATCTCCTTAGCTATCATACTCTAATTACGCTGATTTCAAAACTCAGTCCTCCAGAAAGTGGAGAGCAACACTTGTGCAGTTCTGCTAAGCAATATATATATTTTAAAGCTGTGTTAGACATGATTACCTACACTGACTAATGACTAACCAGCACAAATAGACAGAAGCCTGCTACATGGCAGACCAATCCAAACTTATCTCTCGGGCATGTCCAGCCCACTCATTATCTCAGCCAATGGCTAGCGGGAAGTTTGCTGACTTTTTCTGTGGCTAAACCAACTAGGCTCGTAATTTAACAATTGTATTCGTATTTACAGATGGCATGCAAGTTTGTTATTGAGGCACATGAAAGTCCACATGATCCAGAAGGCATTTCTGCTAAAAGAAGGCCTTTTGATAAAAAAATTAATAAAAAAAGATTACGTTCAAATGGCTCTCGTGTGAAGTAGTGACCCGCGACATACGCTTAGTTTCCTGACACAGGTTACAAATTATTTTCAAAATACAGAAATGACTTATGGAACATGTGAACTTTCATGCACCTTTATAACTAACTGGTGTGCCATCTGTAAATAGGAATACAATTATTAAATAACAAAGCCCAGTTGGTTTAGCCATAGAAAAATACAGGAACCTTCCTGCTAGCCATGATTGGCTGAGATAATGGATGGGTTGGACGTGCCGAGAGATGAGTTCGGATTGGTCTGCCATCTAGCATGCTTCTGTCTATAACATGAGCTGCTAAGTATGTGTGATTAATCCTGTCTACTGCGGCTTTTTTTGAAAGATATCATGAAGACGTTTTGCTACTGCTCTCAACATTGCTGCCCTGAAGTTAATAATGTTATCGACAAAGCTCAGAGGGAAAACGTTGTGATGGACTACTTTCTGGAGGATGATTGTGCTATGCTGAGAAAATCCCTGGTTTAGGTTAAAATATTTTCATTGAACCAGACATTGTAGAATCTTCTGATGACAATGGTGGGGGAAGAAACAGTGTTGTTGTCACGGAAGAAGTGGGCCGAGTTTTGAAATCAGAGGAATGCCTGGTGGAAGCAGAGAGATGATTGCAAAAAGTCCAAAAAGAGAACACAGAAAGAAGGCTGTTCTATAAAACACCTGTCTCTGGATTACATATTCAACCAAGGGCAACCATGGCATCCATGACAGAGGGAGAAGCGTTCATCCATGTAAGAGTCTAGCTACATTTTCAGATATACGTTTCAATTTAGTCAGAAAGTTGTTTTCATTGCAAGTTAAAGCATACTGTTAGCTAGCTAGCTAACGTTGTCTGGCTGGCTCACTAGCTAATGTTACGTGTATGATCTGTGTAGGAGCTCTAGAAAGAGGTCCGAGTTCCCGAATTGGAATTCTGAATTGGATGACCCTTCAAATCAATTTTTTCCCAGTCTTGAGTTTTTTTTTTCAAGTTCCCAATTGTTTTGAATGCAGAATTTATTTGATATAGTTTGTGTTTACCAGAGACGGTAATGTGAAGAACAACATGACCTGCACCAAAGGTAGATTAAGATATAGGCCAAGGACTAGATAACGTTTATTTTTACTACTATTTTTTGCTTCTACTTTCACAACTTTTAGTCTTGAAGTCTTCGGTTGTTTACTACACTGTGAATCCTTAAAGAGATGGGAGGTGCTAAGGCTTAAGAGGGTGTGGATAATGCTGAATGGATGTAGACAAAGAAGAGCTCTCCAGTAGGTGCACCAAAACATTCACAGGCCATTTTCTCAAAAGTGGGATTACAAGTTTATCAACTTTCAAAGCAGAATAACTTTCTCATTGTTCCTCAACTGCAGTGTATGACAGAACATTTTCTAGCTCTGATTCTCTACTTTTATCCAATGTAAAAAACACCATTTCAAATGTTGCTACATACTTTAGGACCGAATCCAGGTGGTGGGTCACATTTGTCTTTACGATATCTTTTGACTTTAAAACATTATTGCTTATACTGTATATTTGTTTGTTTCTTGCTTGGGCTGTACATACTTTAAAGTCTGCAGGTGAAACCTAAATGTTCCTGCCATACCATTCAGGCCAGCTCAACATCCACAGCTTTGTGGATGAGGAAGTGGGTGATCTGGAGAAGAGAATAGAGAATGGTCGTCTCTCCTGCTCTGTACATTTATCTCTGCCGGTGAGTCTACTGCTTTTCCATTGAGGCCGGAGGAAGCCTTTAATTATGTTCCTATTAGGCCTACGTCCTCCCCAGACAGGGCCCAGTAATTGGACAAGAGTAATTGTGATATCCACTGGCCCATCCCGGCCTATTACAGTAACGTGATCCCAGGGAAGGCCGGCACGGCTTCCCCTGATTAGGGGGTCTGGAGGTGGTCCATACCAGGGGATGCAGGGTGGGGAAGGGGGGCGGGGTTTGGGGATGACGTGGGTTTGCTTATGGTTTAGGGCTAATGGCAATAGCGTCCACTGCTAACCATTGGCTCCGTGGGGAATAGCCCCAGTACTGAAAGTGGACAGGGGTTCCCAAACTTTTTCACTCAGGCACCCCTTCCAGCATTGGGGAACAGCTCTCCCCACTGCACTTTTCATGACACAAACTGCGCCACACAGTTTGGGAACCAAACATCGCAGATTGCTGGCCTTGTGCCAGGTTTTGCTTGTGTTACTTACTGTATGTGACCATGGCTGAATCAGGGTAAAAAACTACACAAGAGCTTTCTCACACTGGTCCCTTCACACCTGCACTCTGACCTCTGACACACTCTCCTCTCATTCCCATTGTCACCATCTATAATAATTGATGTGATACAGTCCTCAACCATCCCTAAATTCCCAAAAGAGAGAAATGAAGCACCAGGACTGTTTCCTTTTCGTTCTTAGGCCGCTCTATGGACTATTATGCAGGATATTTACGAGCACAATTGGTTATGAGCGGTGCATTCTGCATATCCCACAGGGTTATGGTGCGTACCATATGGAGGGAGATATACAGTAGAAACGTCCCTAGCTGGCTGAAGCAGTGGAAGGGCATCAGTGACCAGCTCATAAAGCCAATGTGGCGTAGCCAGAGTTGAGAGGCCAGGTCAGAGGAGAACATTCAGGCTTTGTGTCCCAAGGCAGTGACCCAGGATTCGCCTGCGCGCCAGGTCTGAACCTGCCTTTGACTGACAGCTGCTGCACCTTCAAAGGACGGGAGGGAAGGAATAAGGAGAGATACTGATGCTCCTGGAGGCTTTGAATTTAAGAGGAAAGTTCTGTCTTCTCCTTTTTGGGTCAAACTACTTTTTAATCAACCTCATAGTTTCAACACCTACTGTATCCTTAATTATCCCAGTGAACAGACAAACCAACAGGTGGTTCCAATATGATCGACAGTGTTTTGTGTCTTTTGAATGAATCTGTATACCAACCAGGGCCGGTATCCCAAAAGCATCTTAAGTTCATCGTTAGAACCTTTTGTAGGAGCATTGTTCAACCTCCAAGCTGTTTCCCAAAACCATTGTTATTAAAGTTGCACTTGAAAATGCTCGCTATCTAACACCTGCCTTAGACCATTTGTAGCTAAGTATGTCTTTAGATGCTTTTTTGCCCTCCCGTGTCACTTTATACACAGAAGATAAACATAGAATCACATGGTTTATCCGTCGCTCTCTGGATGCGATAATTTCAGAACAAAGTTGACAATGTTTGATACAAACAAGCGATGTGTAAAAATATGCTTCAAATGAAAACCGAGATGACTGCGTTTAAATGTAAACAGCTTTAGGCCCATTTCATATTGAAATACATTTCATGTTCAATCAATTCAGTTCTATGTTGCTACTGTCGGAAATTTGGCTCAACATATTTCAAGCCTAATGTGCGCAATGATGTGCCAAATCGGTGATTTAGTGCATTTTTATTGGGTAAGCATTGGAATAAGCCCCCTCAATATTTGCAGCCGTAGGTGGTAATATCTCTCTAGGAGCTGATCTGTCATCAGTATTGTAAAATAATTATAATATTAAAGCTACAATATGTCACTTTTTGGGCGACTGAACAGATTCACATAGAAATGTGAGTTATATATTTGTCATTCTCATTGAAAGCAAGTCTAAGAAGCAGTAGATATGTTCTATGTGCGCTATTGCTATGCTGCCCATTCTTAAGTTTAGTTTTAGCATCTTTTACTTTTGGTTTTGTACACCAGCTTCAAACAACTGAAAATACAAAAAATGTTGTTATGGAAAATATATTTGACAGTAGTTTAGATGGTACCTTGATTCCTTACACAATGAATTGTTGTTTTGTCACATAAACTGGAATTAGGCAAACTATTCGAATTTTATCAACCAGGAAATGGCTCTGCAATAGGTCTGTATATCTGATTGGCTGGCTGGCTGACTGCCTGACTGGTAGACTGGGCCCCTGCCAAGTCTGATAGTCATTATCACACTGGAGACTGGATGTGAATATGCTATACTTTTGGACGGACGCCAGTCTCCAAGTCTCCATGTAGGGCTCCTGAGAGAGCTGAGCTATAGGATCTACTGTAGGAGACTGGCTAGCCAAGCTCAAAGTCTAGAGATAATCTCTTTACACACTTCAATGATGTCTGAACCTGAAGATTGGAGAGGTGATGCCAGAGCAGAGAGGGAAAGAGGGGGCGATGAGTTGGGATTTCTGACTTTGTTCCGCAATGGTTTGTAAGGCTTTTCTCTTGGCCTCCTCTTTACTGCCTTCCTCTCCTGTCTGTGCCAGAACCACACATACAAAAACAACCCATTCCAGAAGGTCTGAGTTCATGTTTACACTGCATAGCATCACACTTCTAGAATGAGACTGAATTTTGGGGGTTTTAAACGTTGAACATGTTTTTAAATGTTTCCTTTATTGGCTACTGAGGCTTTTGCTGAAGTAACTTGCTGAAGTAAAATGTATATCAAAGCTACTTATGTCAAGACTATTAAAATGATGTCAAGTTCCTGAGGCAAATCAGGTGGCTGGCGGGCTTTTAGCTTTTGTGTGTGTGTGTGTTTGTGCATGTTTGATACATGTACTTATGCATATTTCTCAATAGCTTGTGTCTTGCTCAATGGCTGTACTTCAAAATAATAAAATACTTAAACACATTCAAATCAAAATCAAATTTTCTTGGTCACATACACGTGTTTAGAAAATGTTATTGTGGGTATAGCGAAATGCTTGTGTTTCTAGCTCCAAAAGTGCAGTAATATCTAACAAGTAATATCTAACAATTTCACAACATATACCCAATACACACAAATCTAAGTAAAGGAATGTAATTAAGAATATATAAATATTTGGATGAGCAATGTCAGAGCGGCATAGACTAAGATAACGTAGAATAGTATAAAATACAGTATATTCATATGAGATGAGTAATGCAAGATATGTAAACATTATTAAAGTGACTAGTGTTCCATTTATTAAAGTGGCCAGTGATTAAAGTCTATGTATATAGGGCAACAGCATCTAATGTCCTAGTGATGGCTATTTAACAGTCTGATGGCCTTGAGATAGAAGCTGTTTTTCAGTCACTCGGTCCCAGCTTTGATGCACCTGTACTGACTTCGCCTTCTGGATGATAGCGGTGTGAACAGGCAGTGGCTCGGGTGGTTGTTTTCCTTGATCTTTTTGGCCTTCCTGTTATATCGGGTGCTGTAGGTCTCCTGGAGGGCAGGCAGTTTGCCCCCGGTGATGCGTTGGGCAGACTGCACTACCCTCTGGAGAGCCCTGCGGTTGCGGGCGGTGCAGTTGCCATATCTGCCGGTGATACAGCCTGACAGAATGCTCTCAATTGTGCATCTGTAAAAGTTTGTGAGGGTCTTAGGTCCAAGCCAAATTTCCTCAGCCTCCTGAGGTTGTAGAGGCGCTGTTACGTCTTCTTCACCACACTGTCTGTGTGGGTGGAGCCTTTCCATTTGTCAGTGATATGTATGCTGAGGAACTTGAAGCTTTCCACCTTCTCCACTGTGGTCCCATCGATGTAGAGAGGGGGGTGGTCCCTTTGCTGTTTCCTGAAGTCCACAATCATCTCATTTGTTTTGTTGATGTTGAGTAAGAGGTTACACACTCCCAGAGCCCTCACCTCCTCCATGTCGGCTGTCTTGTCATTGTTGGTAATCAAGCATACTACTGTTGTGGCATCTGCAAACTTGATGATTTGAGTTGGAGGCATGCGTGGCCACGCAGTCGTGGGTGAACAGGGAGTACAGGAGGGGGCTAAGCACGCACCCTTGTGGGGCCCCAGTGTTGAGGATCAGCGGAGTGGAGGTGTTGTTTCTTAGCTTAGGACATCATGGCCAGGGTCAGCTGTCTGTTCTCATTGTGCAGCACATGAACTCAAGATGGGCCCCATCACCCCCTGCTTAGTGTCCCAACCTGCCGTTCAGAGCCTGTGGCCCACACCCTCTCTCCTCCTATCCTTCTCTCCCCCTACCCCCAGCCTGGGAGTATCTTGTGATCTCATGTTGAGCTGTTTAGTCTGTTAAGGAGTATCTGTCTCTGCCTCTCTGCTATCACAGCCTATCAATCCTGTGTGAATGTGAGAGTCGCTGCCAGAGGAGAGGAGTAGAGGACGACTGACGGCTCTCTGATGCCTTAGAAAGCAGGAATAGCCCATTAGAGAGAGAGTGGGTCGGCCAGGTCTGCTTTGGACAGTACATGTGGGGCTGTCAGTGGTAATATACAGAAAGTCATCCCTCAAACTGGTCAAACAAACCATGTCATATGGACTTTGGGAAAGACTCATCGAGACCCATCAACACCTGCCACTCTTTCCTGCGCTGCACAACGCGTGGCAAATTTAGGAATGTATAGTCTTTTACAGTAATGCAGCATACAGAGATCCACATGTACATGTGCTTTAACAAAAATGATGCCTTAGGCAGATAGTCAGAGAACAGACTGGGGATGTGGCTGTCCTCACAGAACTACTGCTTTTCCAATAATATGGATAACTATTGAAAGATAGCTGATATGCTTTTTGCTACATTGTAATGGACACGGTACAACCTTTGGTTGGCTGCAGGCAGGCTGCGGTACAGCAAAGCCAAGTCAGTCCATGCTCATCGTTCTCACAGGGGATGACTTGCTCATGATCATCCACGCAAATGACATTTATCTATAGGTTCCTTGAATTTTCTTTTGTGGGTGCCTTTTCATTATCTGGATAGACACTGGCAGATTTATGGAAGGGGCAGAAGACAGGTTAGAAGACTCTCAGAGTTACTCTCAGAGGAGGTGGAGAGATACAGTACTGTATGTTGATTGAGCCACTTAATGATGATGTTATACAGCTGTTGTCTGCTGTCTTCCTGGCTCTTCTCCATACCGCTCTTCCCTCGTATCTCATACTTTACATATCTTTCTCTCTCTCTCTTCCTACATGCAATAACACTTCTATACCACCACTTTTCCCCCCTTCTCTTACCACATTTGCTGATGCAGACTCGTCTCCCATGGAACAACATGTGTTTCACTTTCATTAGCGGGAAATAGAACAGGCGTGACTGGCAGCCACCCCCCTTATCCTCACAGTAATGGTTTGATCCTTTGATTATGCTGCTGGAAGTAAGCACATGGAAATGTTCTGTTTTTTTCCCTCTAGGGCACAAAATGGTAACAGAACATTTTATTTCTTAAATACCACCAGTGGGGGCTTAACGAACAGCATCAGGTGCCTCATATATAACCATTGTGTACATTTCCCACTACATTTCTGCGTGCGACATTTCTGAAAAGTCTGTACAAAAATGTTGAGATTTGGCACACGCCATACATAAGTATGTTTCCTGTTAGGCTTACCCTGGTGTGACGTTTTGACCATGTAAATCTCTCTCGGACAAGATTACTTTCATGAATATATTCGGCTCTATTTACTCTCATGTTCAAAAATACTAATTGGCATTAAAGTGGACATCATGCAAATCCCTACAAGCTCCTGCATATCAACTGTAGCTGAAACCATTGCTAAACAGGTATTGTGTCAATTTAAAACTTGCACAAGACCGTTCATAATTCTATCAATTTAAAGGAATGTTGGCAATTTTTCATTACTACATGTAGCTAACATTAGATAGTTAATCCAGAGATTCTTTCCTTTTCCTCGATTCAGCAGTCTTGTCCAAATCACCATGGTATTTGTAGTTCTTTATGATAGCCACGTTAGCAGCTAATCTGCATTTCATTTTTAATGGGTAAATACAGACAAATATATTTATAAAGGTCACCTTGTCCTAGAGAGAGATATACACGGTTATTAAAACGTCACGCCAGGGTGAGCCTTCACTGAAACAGCCCTTATTTTAAATGTTTCTAAAATCCCATATGGGAAAAGTTTGGGAAAAACAATTGGAACCATTTCCCTATTTGACTGCTTGGCTTATTTTAGTTGAATGCATTCAGTTGTTCAACTGTCTAGATATACCTTTATTTGCTGTATAAATTGGAACTATTGGCATTAGGCCACGTCAAGCAAAAGACAAATTGTTGTCCAATATTTTATTTATCAATAGGTTATTGGGTTTATATGTCCTGCCTTGGTATAGGATCTGAGATTAAATAGGCAAAGATGTCGCACTCCTATTGCACAGCAATACTGTTGCCTACCCATACTGTCATGCCCTACCAGTCTTTACTGTATTGATGGGATGTTTTAATCTTTAACAGTGATTTATGCTCTATCTGGAAAAGAAGTGTGTCAGTTCCTGAAAGAGGAAACAATGGCAAATTGTCGTGGACCTGTCAGGAGAATATTTGAATTCAACAATGTTTTTCATCAGCTTTTCTCCCAACCTAAATATGGTGGACTGCCTGTGAATTCTGAAACCTTGCAGTGCTGGCTACTCCAAAAAATGCATGGTCATTTTTTGTATGGCTTCTTCGGGAATATTAACCCATCACCGCCAGAGAAGGTGAGGAATATATTCTGCAATGATTAGGATAATAAAATAAATTGGAAAAATATTCCTATGTCTAATTACGGTAAAAGATTACAATGTCTTATTATTTTAGATTCTAAAAATGAAACACAGATTTGCGCTTTTCTCACTAATGGCAAATGTTTGCATTCTTGTTAATATGTTTTCCTGTTTTTTTCTTTTATTTTAATGAATAAGCTTTTCATCACACCCCCCCCCCCCCCCCCCATTTGCACAAAATACTTGCCAGCTTGCAATACAATATTTCAACCACTAGCAGATGTGCACTAAAGTTTCTCACATGAAGTTTACTTTTTATAAATGCCAACGTTTGTGTGAAAACTGGTCCACACACATTTTGGGGTATATTTTGTAAGTACGCACAGTTTATAAATGAGGCCCCAGGGGTTTAAATCCTTAGTGGTTTAATAAGTGTGTGAGAATGTTTTTCAGCTCCCAGTGTTTCAACTACAACTGAGAATCTTAATCCTTAATATAAAATGGTCAGCTGGTTTTCATTGTGCCCTAGGCCAGCCCAATAATGAATTCATTTTTTATGAATAAACATCATTGGAGGAGAAGGTCACTTTCCCCTGTCCCCCAGCTGTAAACAAGGTACTGATTGGATGCAGCTGGATCACACCTGGCTAAGCTTATCACATGACTCTTTATGACTCTGTCCCCCATTAATGACTTTGTGTTGAGCTTTAGCTTGAACAACAAGGTTCTTGCTGCAGCCCTCCAGAAGCGGCCATACCCTATCCCCCCCGATGGCCTCCAAAGCATGTGGTGTGGTGTGTGTGTTTGTGTGTTCAGCAAAGACATGAAGTGTCTGAGAGGAATGCCCCAGAGTGTGAGAATCTCTCTCTCCCATGCAAGGGTCTGGATATATCTCCCCAGGACAAAGTGTAAACAAAGATAATTTATTATATTGACACAATAGTCAAGTGACCGCTCTAACAATGGAAATACATGTCCTCAAAGATTGAAGGCAGGCGGGAGGAGGCGAGATCAGGTGGGACGATTCTTGCCAATGAGAGGGAAGATACGTGTGTGAACAACAGTTATTAAGTTGTTTTTCTCAAAGTTGCCGCAGTGCCATGTGCATCCACTTATACAGTATCAGTAAATTTGTAACAGCCTAAACGTTGATACTTCTATTCGATCAAATAAGCCTCACGTCATCATTGAGTCGATGGCTTGAATAGTCTCGCTGGAAATTGAGTACATGATGACAAGCTGGGTCAAATAATATTAACAGTGGTTATAGAGGGTGCAACCGATCAGCACCTTAGGAGTAAAGAGAGAGAGAGAGAGAGAGAGAATCGAAACACACACAGTAATGTGTGGAATATAGCAATAAGAATGTCAGTTTAATATGCAGTGCAGATCACCTCCTATTACCCTTCTCAGAGTTTTAAGAATTGTGTGTGTTCAATTATTTGTGACATTGTGGCATTTAAAGCATATTGAAGATAGAAGCAATAGGATTTGAAGCAGTAGTGTGTCAACTATTTCAGCACCGTTTCTCGTTGCTCTGAGACAAGCACGAGGACTGGTCTTGATAAATCAATGAGATTTTTATTTTCACTGAATCTCCGTTTGGGTATTGATTAGACTACAATTAGGGTATGGAAATGTTAGGATTATTTTGCTCTTAGTACTGTAGCTTACTCCCGACCGGTCACGTTGTACAGCGCCATATTTGGTAATACTGCTGTCCCCTAGTTGGAGGGGAGTTGTAGATAAATTAAATTACTCCCCAGCTCCTGGGTGATCCTCTCCACCTGCCTGTTGGACTGAGGTCGGTACCCGGAGTGAGACTGACCGGATTATTTTGCTCTTAGTACTGTAGCCTACTCCCGACCGGTCACGTTGTACAGCTCCATATTTGGTAATACTGCTGTCCCCTAGTTGGAGGGGAGTTGTAGACAATAAATTACCTCGTTGACCCTCCGGAGGACCTTGAAGGGCCCCACAAACTGGAACCACTCGTCCACTGTAGGGGCCTCGGTCTGGCTTGGAGTCCATAAGTTGGACACACTGGAAGGGAATCAGCACGTTGGAGGAGTGCCGAAAGTAGTTCTGGGAAGGAACCCCCTGTCGGTCCTGGCAGTGCCTCCTTAGGAAGCTCCCCAGCTCCTGGGTGATCCTCTCCACCTGCCCGTTGATCTGAGGCCAGTACCCGGATGACCGTGGCCTCCAGCTTCTCCATAAAGGCTCTCAATACCCGCAACGTGAAATATTCCTGCTGGAATAGTGCCTCAGTGACCATGAGAGTGGTAGGTAGACCAGAGAGAGGGATACAACGGCAGTATTTAGAAAATCTGTCAACAACCATAGTGGTAAAACCATCAAAGGGTAAGATCAGTTTTGAAGTCTATGGACAGATGTGACCAAGGCCACTGAGTCACGGGAAGGGGAAGTAGTTCCCTGCTGTAGCGTGGCGGGGAGATTTGGAATGGGCACATACAGAACAAGAGTTGACATATTGGGCAATGTCCTGCGCCAAGGTGCGCCACCAGTACTTGCCGGAGAGGGATTGGATGGTGCGGGTGATACCTGGGTGTCCAGCGGCGAGGGATGTGTGTGCCTAGGTCAACAGCCGATATCTTACCCCCGTGGGGACATAGATGCATTCTGGAGGGCAGGAGTGGGTTCCCTCTCCAGAACCTGGCAGATGTCCACATCTACGTCCCAAAATACGAGGATAACGATACGGGAGGGCAAATTGATGGGCTGGAGGGCACTCACAGGACCCTCCACCGAAGTGTAACCACAGGGTACAGAAAAGTAGCCCTTCGGAATCCTGGTGCCCAGGTGGTGATTCTCATCCTTGACCAGGAGATGGTGGGGTTATGACGTTGGAGCCACGGGAGGCCGAGGATGACTTTGTGTATGGGTGCGGTGGTGATGTAGAAGGGAAGGCTTTTCATTGTGCATGGGTCCCACAGTGAGGGTGAGTGCTGCTGTGATGTGCGTAATTGTGCCAGATCCCAATGGTCACGTATCCAGAGCTTGAACCGGAAGACTAGAGTGGGCAGGAAGTTATGTTCAGGGAGGAGATGAGAGCCTGGTCGATGAAATTCCCTGCGGCACCGGAGTCCACTAGAGCTGTAGAGACAACACCTGAGGGACAGCCAGCCAGTGAAGTGGGAACCAGAAAGGGTTTGGCAGAAAACGATGATAATGGAATTCTCACGCCTACCCTGGGAGACGGAAGATCACGGAGCCGACCCTCTGCCCTAGTGGACCACAGGTTGTGACACACCGGACACCGCTGAAGCCCCTTTTGGCCCGCAATAGGAACAGACCCCCGGATGTCTCCGGCGACGCCGCTGAGAGGTGTGGCCCCTACCTCCATGTGTTCAGGCTCTGCAACAGGACAGCCAAAGGAGGGAGGCAAGTGGTGAGGTGAAGAAGGTTATCCAGACAGACAGCCATAGCAATGAGTGCGTCCAAGGATAGGTTGTCATGCCGACACGCCTTCTCCGTCTGGATATATTTGCGCAGTCTTCTCCGGGATAGAGTGCAGAGCGCTGGCTCATTCTGGCCGCTGGAGGCTGAAACGGTCCAAAAGGTGAGGGCATACTCCACAGCGGACTGAACACCCTGCTGGAGCTGGAGAAGTCGCTCAACTCCCTCTCTGCCCTCTGGAGAAAGGTTGAAGACCACCCTGAACAGAGCCATGAATCTCTAATTGTGACACTGCTCCTCCTCTCCCCCTCCCAGACAGCCGTAGCCCACTCCAATGCCCGCCCAGTCAGCAGGGAAATGACCGTGGCAATATCGGACCTCTTGGTGGTGGGGGCTCCTGTTTGATAGGCGAAATAGTGGGAACACCGGAGTAAGAAACCATGGCATTTCAATGGTGTACTGACATACTTCTCCGGAAGGGACCGTCGGGCATCACTGACCTGGGTGGACGGCTGGGTAGGCTGGGGCTGGCTCACTGTGACGACCCGTGTTAGGAGTCCCTCTGATAAGTGTATGGAAAGCCTCGCTGGGTGCGTCGAGGCGGTGAAGAAAGCAAAGGACTTCCTCCATGGCAGTACTCAGTTGTGCAAGCTAGTTGTGGTGTTGGGGGAGTAGATTACTCTGTTCCTTGACTGTCTGGAAATGGTTTTATCCTCTGCTGCTTCCATATTGTGAGGTAGTATTCTGTAATGTATTACTAGCCTGTTCAACCTCTGTTAGTCATTGTCTCTGATTGGGAACCATATTTAGGTAGCCTGGGTTTCACTGTGTGTTTGTGGGTGATTGTTCCTGTCTCTGTGTTTGTTTGTGCACCAGTATAGGCTGTTAGGTTTTCTTGATACGTTTCTTGTTTTGTATTGATCGTGTGACGTCTTTATTAAACATGAATCATCACAACGCTGCATTTTGGTCCGACTCTATTTCACCGAAAGAAAACCGTTATATCAGCAGTCTTACAGCTTTGGGGTAGAAGCTGTTAAGGAACATTTTGGTCCTAGACTGGGCACCCCGGTACCGCTTGCCATGCGGTAGCAGAGAGAACAGTTTATGAGTTGGGTGACTCGAGTCTCTGACAATTTTTGGGGCTTTCCTCTGACACTGCCTATTATATAGGTCCTGGATGGCAGGAAGCTTGGCCCCAGTGATGTACTGGGCATTACGCACTACTCTCTGTAGCGCCTTATGGTCAGATGCAGGGCAGTTACCATACCAGGCTGGGATGCAACCGGTCAAGATACTCTCGATGGTGCAGCTGTTGAACTTTTTGAGGATCTGGGAACCCATGCCAAATCTTGGTAAGCAGGTGTGCACAATGATTGTTGCCAGGGCCGGTGGTTAGTGGACTGGCGATGTTGAGACGTTGAGCCCTGGATAGAGGGAGCAGGAGTAGGTTTGGCAGGGTTATGATAAATTAGGCGTTGTTGGTCGCTGTTTGCATAAAGGCTTAGATAAATGCATATATTTTATTTTCTACAAATATTTTGGCCTTGTGTTCTGAAAATAGTATTTTTTTTGTTCATTAGAGTACTCGAGTTCAATATAATTTATTGTGGCAGAACCTAAAACAATTGTTGTGTTCTGTTCCTAAATATAGATTCCCCATGTCGGAAATGGGGAAATCCCAATTATTATTTTGTTAAACTTTTTTTTTTGCACTTTCAGATGGAGTTTTTTATGATACAAATAATCAGAATAAAGCTAAGTACAGGCAAAATCCTAGAGGAAAACCTGGTTCTGTCTGCTTTCCACCAGACACTGGGAGACAAATTCACCTTTCAGCAGGACAATATCCTAAAACACAAGGTCAAATATACACTGGCTTCCCAAGATGACATTGAATGTTCCTGAGTGGCCTAGTTAAAATGTTGACTTAAATCGTCTTGAAAATCTATGGCAAGACTTGAAATGGCTGTCTAGCAATGATAAGAATAATGTGCAAACATTGTACAATACATGTGTGCAAAGCACTTAGAGACTTACCCAGAAACACTCACAGCTGTAATCGTTGCCAAAGTCGATTCAACTTGCATTGACTCAGAGGGTTGAATACTCATTTAATCAAGATATATGAGTGTGTCTAATTTTTCACAGTTTTTTTTATTTTTACAAACGTTTGAATTCTTTTTCTCCCGGTTTGACATTTCAGAGTATTTTGTGTATCGTTGTCAAAAAAAGGACAACTAAATCAATTTGAATCCCACTTTATAAGACAACAAAATGTGGGAAGAGTACAGGGGTGTGAATACTTTGTGAAGGCACTGTGTGTGTGTGTGTGTTTGTGGAAAGCTGGAATGCTGACTGTGACACATGATAGGGTTATGTTCCTTCAGCTCCATTTCAGAGGGCAAGACAGTGTGACCATATCTTGCACTGACTCTCCTGATGATATATGTCTGGTACTGTTCTAGGGGTGCAGAAGGGGCTCATTCAACCTAGAGGGGCTGACAGGCATTCAGTAGATACGGGTGGGGGAAAAGGTTTCTGTCTTTGGCTGAGTAGTAGATAGTGGCTGGTTAATTAAGGTCTAGTGCTAACCTTTTGCAGGTGTTGATTGATTCGGGCATATACATTGTCTCGGTCCTTCAGCGTTGAAATTACAGCCGCCAGGTGGGCTACTGTAGCACCACCATTAGCGCCGTTGGCAGAAAGCGGATGTTTCTGGTTTTCAGGGATACAGTATTTTCAACCTAACCTCCGTTTCCCCGGTCTTTCCACACCTTCTACATTACGTTATTGTAGCAATGGTATGTACATTATGACATGAACAGTACGCTAATTGATTTGCATGCCTGAAGTGCCTGCTGGGCAAATGCACTTCCTGTTTGTCTAATTGGCCTCAAGTTCCCAGCTGGTCTTGGAATAAGCTCAAGCACTGCAGGTTACAACCCAATCAAAACACAGCAATACATGTCTTTCAGTGCTCACTGATTTTCTCCACCATTGATCAATTGCTGTATTCATAAGCCTTTAGGAGACACTCCTCAACCCACGGCTCCTCATTAGCACCATTTGTAAACTGGTAGTATTTTTACTAGCCCTCAGGAGCCCAGAAGGAGTGGTTCCCAAAATATTCTTTACCAATTTAGTATATTCATTAATGGGCAAAGTGGATCGAATGAGGTGGCTGTTTTTGACTCTCTTTTCACAGAAAATAAATTGTGTGGTACTTTGTGGTCAGAAGTCCATTCAGGGTGGTAAAAGGGAGTTTTTTTTCACAGGGTGATCTTTGGAATGGTAGCTGAGTGTCACAAATGAGTAGATTGGGGTCTGCCTCCATAGGACAACATAATTGTGAACTGACAGTTAGGGCTTGAATCCGCCATGACTGCAACACGGCTTTATTTGACTGTGTGTCTGTCCTCTCTTTCCCTCCACAGAGGAGGTGAACCTTCTAGAAGAACTCTCGCTGCAGGTGTCCAACAGCAGCAATGCCTCCATGTCTCTGGATGCTGAGAGGTGTCCGGTGCTGCAGGTGGGACAGTACTCCACCCTGGCCCTGCCCCTAGCTGAACTCTTCACTGACGGGTAAAACCTTCCCATTTACGCATGCATGTACACACACACACACACACACACACACACACACACACACACACACACACACACTTAGACCAACACTGTGTACCGGCTTTGTGTTGTACAGGTTTGCAGATGAGTTCAGCCTATTGGTGCAGCTGCGGAGCCCTCAGCTAGACGAACACAGTGTGCTCACCCTGCTTAGCCACGACAGCCACATCCTGCTGCAGCTGCGCATCAGCGCGTACACACTCACCTTCATCGGCACGCAACAGCGCCTCTATGAGTAAGCCTGTCTCTGTCTGTCTGCCCATCTTTATGTGTGTGTGTGTGTGTGTGTGTATTTGTGTACATGCATGTGTGTTTTGACTCAGGGTGAAGCGATTTAAGGTCTGTTTTTCCTAAAGCCTAGTGACAGGTTGCTTGCTCCTCTCTTCATAAGCCACTGTGGTTTGAAGCAATACATCACTGTAAGAAAGCCAACAGACTTAGCCCGAAGATGGACAGAGTCGTTTTGTTAACTTTTTTAGGTACTTTTAGAGTGCATGAGATTTATATTTGAAGTGTTACTGTATTTCATTCAACTGTCATGGAAGTTAAACCTTTTTGAGAGAAACTACAATTGCAGGGCCAACATTCAGTACACACTTCACATTATAGCCAAAACAATACATAACAGTGACATACACTTCCTTCTCAGTAATGTTTGCCATACTGTATGATATTACCAATTGCATTGTTTTGACCGGATTCCCAGGTTCCCGGTCAGTAGTCTGTCTGACGACCAGTGGCACCATGTGGCTGTGAGTGTGTCATCCGCTAGACTGGCGCTGTATGTGGATTGTGCCCTGGTGGAGCGTGTGGACTGGGTGTACCAGGGTATGGGAATCACCCCTGACGGTCTACTCATGGTGGGGGGCATCGTAGAGGGCTTCGAGACACCATTTGAGGTAAGTTCTGGATTTACCGTTCCACCTCTTGATTTCCTCTCCTCACCAGTTCCATTCTCCTTTCCTCTGTCCTCTCCCTTTCTCCTCCCCTCTTTTCTCATTTCCTCTACTCTCTCCAACCCTCTTCCTCTTCACTTCCCCCTCTCCTGCCTGTTTTCATACACACAAGAGGAGGTCTCTGCCTAAATCATTGTGCAATATATCAGCAGCACAATATGCAACATAGGCTATACAGCTTTACCGCCTGCTGTGCTGAGCGTGTCCCTAACGGAGTGTCCTTGGTGTTGAATGGTGGGTTACTTATCATAGAAAAGCAGTACCGGTCTGCAGGATGTAGGTACTGTCAAACTTTGTAGCCCAGTAACACTGTGGATCAGCACACTGTATAGGAAACCAATGGTCTAGTTAGCCCCCTACACGGGAGAGGTTTAGGGAGACGGGATGGGGGCTCCTGTAGATCATCTCATCGGCCCCCGCTCCCACCACCATCCCCCCTCCCCAGGACATATGAAGACATCCCTTTGCTGTCCAAGGCAGCAGCCAGTGCCAGTGTTTTTGAAGGATGAGCGTTAGAGCGTACAGTACGAGTGCAGAGCAGCAGGGGGGTGGAGAGGAGAGGAGGAGAGCAGGACAGGACAGGACAGACAGCATCTGGCTTTGTGCTCAGCTCAGCCTAGAGTTAAGATGGATTCTCCATCGCCTCGTTTCCCACTGTTGACAGGTCTCTTTGACGACCCCTCAGAGGATCGAGCTTCCTCTCTCGGAGGTGGTGACAGTCTTTTCCCGCTAGGGTCCTCTGTACTGGAACTTTAACACCTCCATTCTTCAGTAGAGCACTTAAGGACGACCAGGGGAGGAAAACACCTTCTCCTGTCTGTGTCTTGTGTTTATTGTCAGTCGATCTATTTCCTGTCCACAGTTACAGCACAATGAAGACTGCTATACTGTAGATGCGGCCTCTGCTAGTGGCTTTCAAATCAGTTTTACAGTATTTTTTTGTTTAAGGACAAGACACACTGTAATGAACTTTGGCCATCCGCAGTAGATCACCTGCTGGGTGTCTACGAACGGTGGCGATTCAACATGTAGAAGAAAATGGCGTCTGATGTTCCGTGGTCAGAGGCGGTAGGACGGCTGCTGCTTTTAACCATTCATCAGCATGGTGTGTTTCTTCCCTTAGGTCTGTGAAAACACCACAGTGTCTAAATGGCACAGGGCTTGGTGAGACTTAACACTGACCTTGCTACCTCTCTAGGTTTACGCCCATCCCGTACTAAAAGAGGATTAGTCTACCGGAAGAGGAGTTGATTGGTTTTGGATGAGAAGATGAGATATGGAGTCATGCTGAAGGAGCAGGTTTTGCGAGTGGATAAGGAGAGTGCTCGTCTAGGTGGTATAGTGAGTGTATAAGGAGAGTGCTAGTCTAGGTGGTATAGTGAGTGGATAAGGAAGAGTGCTAGTCTAGGTGGTAAAGTGAGTAGATAAGGAGAATGCTAATCTGGGTGGTAAAGTGGGTGGACAAGGAGAATGCTAATCTAGGTGGTATAGTGAGTGGATAAGGAGAATGCTAATCTAGGTGGTAAAGTGGATGGATAAGGAGAATGCTAATCTAGGTGGTAAAGTGGGTGGATAAGGAGAATGCTAATCTAGGTGGTAAAGTGGGTGGAGAAGGAGAATGCTAATCTAGGTGGTAAAGTGGATGGATAAGGAGAATGCTAGTCTAGGTGGTAAAGTGGATGGATAAGGAGAATGCTAATCTAGGTGGTAAAGTGGGTGGATAAGGAGAATGCTAATCTAGGTGGTAAAGTGGGTGGATAAGGAGAATGCTAATCTAGGTGGTAAAGTGGGTGGATAAGGAGAATGCTAATCTAGGTGGTAAAGTGAGTGGATAAGGAGAATGCTAATCTAGGTGGTAAAGTGGGTGGATAAGGAGAATGCTAATCTAGGTGGTATAGTGAGTGGATAAGGAGAATGCTAATCTAGGTGGTATAGTGAGTGGATAAGGAGAATGCTAATCTAGGTGGTAAAGTGTGTGGAAAAGTTAATGCACCATGAAGTTATGACAGAGAGCCTTAGAGAGCCCAGTGCTCTGCCAGGACCCCCTCCATCACACTCAGACACTCAGACGTTTTCATTTTCATTTCAACATTGGTTCATTTAGTTTAGTCTACGACACATATTAGTTTAGTCACGGTACATTAGGATCCAAAAAAGACACACACACACACACACACACACACTCTTTCTCTCTATATATATTTGCCTCCCTCTCATTCTCTCGCGCAGTGCAAGTTTTCAACAGAATTATTGAGTCCATATTTCAAGCGATAAAGTTCTTTGTTTGGTTTGGCTCTCTAATTACAAGTTGGATTTTGTCATCATTAACAGTTTAATGAGTAAACTTAAGGAATGTTTGGTCTGAGTCTGTAGCTAACACATAGAAACATTTGCATTTTACACTGAATGCATAATGTTTACATTATGGTGCTCTTTGTCTGCGGCAAACGGTGATTTCCATCTTGCACGCTGCACGCTGACTCACACTTCTTCTTAACATACAGTAGTTTGGGGGCAGTAGAAAACTATCTGGTGTAGATCGATGTCTGTAGATGTCTCTCCAGTCTGTCGGTCATATTTGTCTCAGTGTCTCAGCCCTGACTGAGGAAGGGTCCTCTCGGGATTCTGTCTGCACACGGTGACCTTTTGTGACCTCTGGGGGGTTAGGTTAGTGTGTTTGACGGCTCTGTCTCCACAGGGCCAACTCCGACAGCTGACGTTCCTGATGGGCGACCCAGACGCTGCCCAACACCACTGCACTCTCCACACTGTCCAGTGTGGGGGGGCTGCCTCCAAGCCCCCCCGCTCACCACGGACCGACCACACAATGGAGGTATGCTGCAGCTCTCAACTCTCAGTACCTTCCTCGTAACGTTCACAAATCAAATCAAATTGTATTGGTCACATGCACTAAATACAACCATGCAGAGTTAAAAAGTAAGGTACATATTTGCAAAATATAAACAATAAAAAGGAAAGAGTAACACAATAAAAACAATAACGAGGAGTACCAGTACCGAGTCCAGGGGTATGAGGTAGTTGAGGTAATACAATATGTGCATGTGGGTAGGGGTAAAAGTGACTGGGCAATTAGGATATACAATAAACAGAGTAGCAGCTGTGTGTGTGTGTGTGTGTGTGTGTGTGTGTGTGTGTGGTCTAGTGAGTGTGCGGGCAGAGTCTAGTGAGTGTGCGGGCAGAGTCTAGTGAGTGTGCGGGCAGAGTCTAGTCAGTGTGCGGGCAGAGTCTAGTGAGTGTGCGGGCAGAGTCTAGTGAGTGTGCGGGCAGAGTCTAGTGAGTGTGCATACAGCCAGTGCAAGGGAGTCAGTGCAAAACAATGAAGATAAATAAATAAATAATAAAGGGGGTCAAAGTAAATTGTTTGGGCAGCCATTTGGGTTTGGCCCCAGTGATGTACTGCACTACCATCTGTAGTGCCTTGCAGTCAAATGCAGAGCAGTTACCATTCCAAGCAGTGATGCATCCAGTCAAGATGCTCTCAATGGTGCAGCTGTATAACATTTTGAGGATCTGAGGGCCCATGCCAAATCTTTTCAGCCTCCTGAGGGGGAAGAGGCATTGTCATGCCCTTAATGACTGTGTTGGTGTGTTTGGACCATGATAGGTCTTTAGTGATGTGGACACCGAGGAGCTTGGAGCTCTTGACCCGCTCTACTACAGCCCCATCAATGTGAATGGGGGCGTGTTTGTCCCTCCGTTTCCTGTTGTCCACGATAAGATCATTTGTCTTGCCCACGTTGAGAGCGAGGTTGTCCTGGCACCACACTGCCAGGTCTCTGACCTCCTGCCTATAGGCTGTCTCATCGTGTTTTTTGATCAGGCCTACCACCGCCGTGTCGTCTGCAAACGTAATGATTTTGTTGGAGTCGTGTGTGGCAATGCAGTCGTGAGTGAACAGGGAGTACTGGATGGGACTGAGCACACACCCCCGTGTTGAGGTTCAGCGTGGCGAATGGGTTGTTGCCTACCCTCACCACCTGGGGGCAGCCAGTCAGGAAGTCCAGGATCCAGTTGCAGAGGGAGGTATTCAGTCCCAGGGTTGTTAACTTAGTGAGCTTGGAGGGCATTATGGTGTTGAATACTGAGCTGTAGTCAATGAGTGTGTTCTTTTTGTCCCGGTGGGATAAGGAAGTGTGGAGTGCAATAGAGATTGTGTCATCTGTGAATCTGTTGAGGCGGTATGAGAATTGGAGGGTCCAAGGTTTCTGGGATAATGGTGTTGATATGAGCCATGACCAGCTTTTCAAAACATTTCATGACTACAGATGTGAGTGCTATGGGACGGTAGTCATTTAGACAGGTTTCCGTGGCAATCTTAGGCACTGGGACTATGGTGGTTTGCTTGAAACATGTAGGTATTACAGATTGGGTCAGAGAGAGTTTGAAAATGTCAGGGAACACACTTTCCAGCTGATCAGTGCATGCTCTGTGTATGCATCCTGGTAATCTGTCTGCGGCCTTGTGAATGTTAACCTGTTTAAAGGTCTTACATTGGTTACGGAGAGCGTGATCATACAGTCGTCCGGAACAACTGGTGCTCTCAATCATGGTTCAGTGCTGCTTGCCTCGAAGCGAGCATAGAAGGCTTGTTTCACTGGGCAGCTCTCGGCTGGGTTTCCCTTTGTAATCCGTGATAGTTTACAAGCCCTTCCACATCCGATGAGCGTCAGAGCTGGTGTAGTAGGATTCAATCTTAGTCCTGTATTGACACTTTGCCTGTTTGATGGTTCGTCAGAGGGCGTAGCAGGATTTCTTATAAGCGTCCGGATTAGTGTCTTGCTCTGTGAAAGTGGCAGCTCTAGCCTTTAGCTCAATGCAGATGTTGCCTGTAATTCATGGCTTCTGGTTTTGTCACTGTGGAGGCAACGTCGTGAAACGTCGTGAATGTACTTATAAATAAATTCGGTGACTGATGTGGTAAACTCCTCAACGTCATCGAATGAATTCCGGAACGTGAATGACAGGGGAGAGCGTTGTATGAGTCTCTGTGTGTGAAGTACATAGTTGCACGGGTGACATACTGGTAGAAATGAGTTGAAACTGATTTCAGTTTTCCTGCATAAAAATCATCGGCCACTATGAGCGCCGACCTCTGGATGAGCATTTACTTGTTTGCTTATGGCCCTATACAGCTCGTTGAGTGCGGTCTTGAGTGCGGTCTTAATGGTAGCGTCGGTTAATGGTGGTAAATAGACGGCTACAAAAACGACATGCTCTACAATGTATGGTCGACAGCTTATCATGAGGTATTCTAACTCAGGTGAACAGAACCTCAGACTTCCTTAATATTAGAGATTGCGCACCAGCTGCTGGTATTAAAGAGACTCACACCGCCACCCCTGATCTTACCGGACTCTGCCGCTCTGTCCTGCCAATGCATAGAAAAACCAGCTAGATGTATATTATCCATGTCCTTGTTCTACCATGAATAGTATAGTATATTACAGTTCTTAATGTTCTGTTGATGGGAAAGTCTCGAGCAGTGCTCGTCCAGTTTGTTTACCTGCATTTGCACATTCGCCAATAGAACAGAGGCTTGAACAGATTTATCCAAAAATCTATTTCTCAACACTTTTACAGTGTTAGTTTCATCAGGTGTTACACAATATGCTATACAATATGCTATAAAACATAGGAAAAACATCATTTTGACTGCACTGGGCCTTAAACAACATAAAGGGAGGGAGAGGGGAACGCTTAGGAAAGATTGAGGTAATGTTGATGGTAGAAGTACTGTAGTGTGCAGGAGTTAAAGGGGGCCAGGTGTCTCTCAGAGGGCTGAGTGCAGACACACAGACTCCAGGAGTTAAGACCATGTCGAAAGTCTCCCTGTACAGCACCCTGTGATAATATCAAACAAGGATCAACAAGTGGCACTCCTTCTGTGGTTTGATCCAGTTAATTAATGTAATTTCTCTTGAGTGGTTGTGTCCCAAATGGCACCCTATTCCCTGTGTCGTGGACAACCTTTGACCGGGTGCAATTTGAGACGTTGCCAGGGTGTTTCCTTGTTCATTAGTTTTCCAGTGTACTGTTTAAATGTTCTCTCTTTCCACCCAGGAGCTCCTGCTGTCCTCAAATGACCTGGAAGACCTGTTAGAGCGATCCAAGGATTCCTCTTTCTTGGATGTGGAGGTGGGGGAGACTGTGAGTATGATGCTCTATCCTAAATCCAGCCAAATGTATTTATGTATTTAAACCTTTATTTAACCAGGAAAATACCCTTGAGGTTAGAAAACTTTCTTTTAAACGGGGACCTGGCAAATGCACTATACGGTTTTACCTGCCATGATTTAGAGAGAAACAGCCCTGTGTCTGGATTCACAGATGTGGGGCTTCTCTTGGGCTTGGCTTGGCACGGGATGCACTTTGTTGCATTACCGTGATACATGCTGCTGGTTTAATCAAGGCACTGGCCAGCAGTATAGGCTACACGGTGTAGATTTTAGAATAGGCCCCAGCATTAGCGGCAGCCACAGCCAGACCTGCCCTGGTTTTTCATTTTGTCCCATTATAAACACGACTGTTCTGTTTTGTTCCATCATAGACAGGGAGGACTGTGGTTAATTAGCATTGTGGGTCTGAGGCTCCAACCAGCCCTGCTTGACATTGGCTGACCTCTGTCTGTGTGTGCACATGTGCATGCATGCGTGCCTGCTTGCGTTTTAAGATTATAGGCACACTGAAAGCATTATACACTGAGTGAACAAAACATTAGGAACACCCTCCTAATATTGAGTTGCATCCCCCCTTTTGACTTCAGAACAGTCTCAATTCATCAGGGCATGGACTCTACAAGGTGTTGAAAGTGTTCCACAGGGATTCTGGCCCATGTTGACTCCAATGTTTCCCATAGTTATGTCAAGTTGGCTGGATGTCCTTGGGGTGGTGGACCATTCTTGATACACATGGGAAACTGTTGAGCGTGAAAAATCCAGCAGTGTTGTTGTTCCTGCCACAAACTGCTGTGCCTGGCACCTACTACTATACCCTGTTCAAAGGCACTTCAATATTTTTTTGTCTTGCCCATTCACCTGAATGGACCACATTCACAATCCATGTCTCAATTGTCTCAAGGCTAATCAATTATTATTTAACCTGTCTCCTCCCCTTCATCTACACTGGTTTTAAGTGGATTTAGTGACATCAATAAGGGATCATAGCTTTCACCAGTCAGTCTGTCAAGGAAAGAGTAGGTGTTCATAATGTTTTGTACACTGTGTAAGCTTTATGATGAATAAAAAATGCATCAGGGGGGAATATTAAAATTAAAATGTGCATATATGGGAACACAAGGAGATCTTATCTCAACAATACATCCTACATACATAAATTGCCTAAATCATTTTCACTTGGATCCTTGGAATTACAGTATATCACAACTATGTCAGATCTTAATTTGACCCATTTCGATGCAGGAGACAAATAATCTTGCAGCAGAAGGATTTGAATGAATATTTAGATTCACCACCAAGGGGCAGCTGGAAGCGGTGTTTATATGATATACAATGCAGTACCGTATCTACATTGTACCTTAAGCTGGGTATAAATACAACAGATTCGGTTCCAACAGCCCCGGAAACAACTCATTGGAAAGCCCCACCCCATGGCCCAACTAACAATTCAGACCACTCTAATGGTGGTCCCGACAGCGCACATAAAAAGGGGCAGGGCCGGGGGGCATGACTCTTAAATATAGGATGGTATCTGATTCGGCTATGCATACTGTAAGCCTATTATATGGACTGGAATTAGGCACCTCTTTCAAACCATGAAGCTGGGAGAGAACACGTGGTGGTTCATTGATTTGTGCAGGACAGTGATTTAATAGGCTAATAAGTACTACCCACATAAATACTACCCACATGAAAACAATACTATATACTATGGCAGGAATACTGTAGTATTCACTGTAGTGTTTTGCAGATTGAAGTAAGTGGGTCTGGGCAGGGGAGGTGTTGTGAATTTGTGTGTGTCTATGTTGTTGTTGTGTATGTTTATAAATAAAATCGTACCAAAATAAATACTGTAGTATTGACTGTAGTATTTAGTTTACTATAGTATAAATAATGTAGTAAAAGAGAGTAGTATGTACTATAGTAATTACTGTAGTGTTTTTGCAGACTGTAGCACAGTATAGTTTTCTGTACCCTGTAGGTAGGTAGGACTGGGTTCAGAACTAAGAGTTCAGAGCTTTTGCTCTTTTCTATACCCTGTAGGAAACAATATGGTCTGTACTTGGCAATATGGTCTATACTTGGGTCAGCATCAGCCAGGGGACCAGGAACCACCGGCCTGAGAAGGGGGACGAAGGTGAGATACGGTAGTCACTGGGTAGCTGTAACCTATACGTCACCTCGTTGACCCTCCGGAGAACCTTGAACGGCCCAACAAACTGGGGGCTCAGATTCTTGCAGGGCAGGTGGAGTGGTAGGTTCCTGATGGAGAGCCAGGCGCGGTCACCAGGATGGAACACGGACACCTCACTGCGGTGGCGATCCACCTGCTCTTTCTGGCGACAGACGGCATGCTGGAGCCTCACATAAGCATCACGCCTAACCTCCTCTGCGTGCCGGAACCAGTCATCCACCGCAGGGGCCCCAGTCTGGCTAGGAGCCAGGGCCGGCCGATAACCCAGGACACACAAAGGGAGTAAGCCTGGTGGAGGAGACGATGCCCTCCGGAAGGCCATAGTGCCAGAAGACCTCCTGGAACAGTGCCTCAGCGACCTGGAGAGTGGTTGGGAGACCAGAGAGAGGAATAAACCAGCATGATTTAGAAAATCTGTCCACAACCACAAGAATGGTGGTGAAACCATCAGAGGGGAGAGCGGTAACAAAGTCAATGGACAGATGAGACCAGGGACACTGTGGCACGGGAAGGAGTTTTACTGCTGGAGCGTGCCAGGGAGACTTAGTTTGAGCACACACACAGGAGTTGACGTAGCGAGTAACGTCCTGCGCCAAGGTTGGCCACCAATACTTTGAGGGTGATTGTATAGTACGGGGGATCCCAAGATGTCAGCAACCAATCCCTTAACCCCATGGGAATGTAGATGCGCTCAGGAAGGCAGGTACCATGAACCCCTCATACGAAGCCAGCGCCTCCGCTCTCCCAGACAGCCGTAGCCCACTCCAGCACCCGCCCAGTCATCAGAGAAATAACCGTGTTAACTTTGGACCTCTCGGGGGCGGGAGATCCCATCTGATGCGCAAAATAGAGGTAGCACAGGAGTAGGAATGTGGACTGATGTGCTCGCTCGCTGGGTCGACTGGTGGCAAAGTATCCTCCGCTAGTGGAAGTCAACGCCTCTCGGGCATGTTCGAAACGTTGAAGAACCTCTTCCATAGCCGTCCCCAGTTACGCTAGCTGGTCGTGGTGCTTACGAAGTAGGTATCCCTGTTTGTCGACCGTCTGGGAGATGTTCTGATTTTCTGCTGCTTCCATTTGGTGAGGCAGTATTCTGTAACGTGGATGCTGGGAAGCAAGTGCAGGTGGTGAGTTTAATAATAAATAGAACATAACAAGAAACACAAGTAGCGAACAGACATGAAACACATAGTCAATACTGCCAGGGGAATGGAACTAAGAGAGTGACAGATATAGGGGAGGTAATCAGTGAAGTGATGGAGTCCAGGTGTACCTAATGATGAAGCGCAGGTGCGGGTAATGATGAATGCCTGGACTGGTGGTTAGTAAACCGGTGACGGCGAACGCCGGAGGGGAGGAGCGGAGCTAAAAAGTTACTTGCTGATGAGATGATACATTAAGGGTGCCAAAAATACTTATTTCAAATAATGCACCATTTCTTCCAGAAAACTGTTGAAATTAAAAAATAATTTGCTCTCCACATATGTATGTCTTTGGTTTGCAGTTGAACAATTTACTAAATGTTAGCTTTTTCCACAAAGAAATTCTAAAATTGCCCGGACAATAATATTGGCACCCTCTAGAAGATTTCAAGCAAGTGATTCTCCTTTTACTTTGGAACTGATCTCACCTGTGGTGAGTTAAAGGTGCCTTTAATATAAAAATCACTTGTTGAAGCAGTTTGAATAGAGAAAAGGACTCATTCTCCTGTTTTGTGTCACTGTCTGTACTGCAATGAGCATTGAGAAAGAAAGAAAACCAGAGAATTATCTGAGGTCAAACACAATATTGTAGCCAAGCATGGACAATCTCAAGGTTACAAGTCCATCTCCAGAGACCTTGATGTTCTTGTTTCTACCGTATGTAATGTTATCAATAGGTTCAAAACCCATGCCACTGTAGCCAACCTCCCTGGACGTGGCTGCAAGAGAGAACTTGATGGAAGATTGCAGCGGAGGATTGTTGGAATGGTGGAAGCACCACGATCAACTGCCACACAGATTCAAGCTGACCTTCAGACACAAGGTACAAAAGTATCATCTCGCACCATTCGTTGCCAACTCAATGAAAGGGGGTTATATGATGGGAGAACCAGGAGGACCCCACTACTGAGAGAGAGACATAAGAAAGCCTGACTTAAATTTGCCAAAACACACCTGAACATGCCAAAATCCTTCTGGGACAATATCCTGACAGATGAGACCAAATTAGAGCTTTCTGGTAAGGCACACCATCTCTATGTTTGCAGAAAACAAAATATAGCCTTCCACAAAAAGAACACCTTCCCGACAATCAAACATGGAGATTCAGTGACGTGTTGGGGTTGCTTTGCTGCATCTGGCACTGGGGGCCTTAAACATGTGCATGGCATCATGAAATCAAGAGAATACTAAGGCATTTTGGAGCACAATGTCGGACCCCGTGTAAGAAACCTGCTTCTCCATCAAAGCATTTCGTTACACCCGCAATAACATCTGCTAAACATGTGTATGTGACCAATGAAATTAGATTTGACGGTCATGGGTCTTCCAGCAGGACAATGACCCCAAACACACTTCAAAAAGCCCACAGGAATGGTTCAAGACAAAACGCTGGACTGTTCTGAAGTGGCCAGCAATGAGTCAAAATCTAAATCCCATTGTAAACTCTGTGGAGAGATCTGAAAACAGCAGTTGGGAGAAGGCACCATTCAAATCTCAGAGAACTGGAGCAGTTTACACAAAAGGATTGCCAGTACAGAGGCGCAGGATGCTCATCAATGGCTATTAGGAAGCGCTTAATTGCAGTTATTTTGACTAAAGGCTTTGCTACCAAATATTAAGTCTAAGGTGTCAATAATTTTCTCAAAGACATTTCTGTTTATTTTCTGAATTTAATGGATATATTAAGTCCTGAATCAAAAACAAAGGTTCTGTAATGTTAACAGCGGAATAAAGAATTGTGGAGACCAAATACATATTAGCTAAGGTCATAGTCAACATAGCTTCTAGAACTAACATGTTAGTAAACCCACTACAATCATGCAGTACAGCGTACAGTCAGCAAGCAGTTTAGAAGTTAATAAAACCAAAAGCTTACCTTGACATGGAAGAGTTCCAATTTTGGATAGCCATAGCCAGCTAGCTAACATAGCATCCCTCTCTGTTTGAGCCAGGTGTTTGAGTAGACTTTAAACTAGCTAGCTGCATTCGGCTAGCTAAGTGAAAGTAAAAGAAAAATACAACAAAATATAGCTAGCTCTCTCTTTCTCTCTCTATCTCTCGCTCTTCTCCTTCATTTTTGAAGAAATGTATTTATTCAAAACTGTTCAGCTATTGTCTCTCTCTTTGAGTCAACCACTCACACATTTTATGCACTGCAGTGCTAGCTAGCTGTAGCGTATCCTTTCAGTACGAGATTCATTCTCTTATTATTTGATTGGGTGGACAACATGGCAGTTCATGCTGCAAGAGCGCTGATAGGTTGGAGGACGTCCTCCGGAAGTTGTCATATTACTGTGTAAGTCTATGGAAGGGAGTGAGAACCATGAGTTACCTAGGTTTTGTACTGAAGTCAATATACCCAGAGGAGGATGGAAACAAGCTGTCCTCCGGCTACACCATGGTGCTACCCTACAGAGTGCTGTTGAGGCTAGTGGGACTGCCACACTCCTTAAATAATACCTTAAATAATAATAGGCTTGTATAGTATTATGATCATACAGTATAATAACGATAGAGGCTAAGCCTAATAATATGCTATTTGGTGGGAGGATGCCAGATTCCCATTTAGTGGGAAGTGCCAGATTCTTGAATGATAATGACCAAATCATTAGCTGTGTTCGAATACCCATACTAACATACTGTATACTACATACTTAAAGAATGTATACTACATACAACATATTATTAGTTCATTTTAGTATACTGTAAACAATCAGTTTCCTTTCAGTTGAGTGTACTAGCGCTTCGCCTGTCTACGGGGAGTTGATGCTGTTGCTATGCAACCTCTTGTTAGCTTGATAGCCTAACAAATTACTAGCTAGACTTCTGGTGTGTTTGTAAATTCAATCTGGAGTGCGCTCTGGGCATTCGTAAATTCAGGGCGTTGTCAGATTGTCAGTTCGTAAATTCAGAGCGTTCCGCTCTTGGAGCATTCAGGGCGCACACTAGACACTCTGGTCGAGGAGTAGGGTAGATCCGAGCGTTCTGACCTTCTGACCTCACAATGGTAGTCAAGCATCCAAGCTAACTGACTAACTTGCTAGCTACTTCCAGACACAAATGAGAGAACAGATCACTCTGACCATTTTACTCACCCTGGCAGTGCTGGTTATGAAGTTTTCATGTTGGTGACTGTAACTGTGCTGCTGGCAACAATTTAATTATGTTTTTTTGACAACGTTTACTGACACCGGCCACATTCAACGGGTGTTGAGCATTTGTAAATTCATCAGTTATTCTGCACTCTGGCACAGTCAGACGAGAGTGCTCTGAAATTTGAGTAGATAGCTAGCGCAAATTTATGAACACACCCAAACCACTATACTACTTTGCTAAGCTATGAATGATGTGAATAATCAAGTCAATAAACGTTGGGTAGTTGGTTAGCATAAAGTAAATATGCTGGCAAATTCAATGTATTAGTAGCCAACTAACATTACAGTAGGTAGCTAACATACCCGGTACATACTGCTGTAATGATATGCTATGCGGTAGGTAGCGTAGCTAACAAATTGTCAGCCAACATAACGTGTAATGTAACTTATTTGAAAAGTCATTACTTTATTACATTTCTCAACATTTTCTTAACATTTGTCATAAGTTAAAGCAACAAATTTGTATCCGCTCTTGTCGGACTTCGGCTGCATATTTTCCTCCATTTTCTTCAAATCTGAAAATGTTGCATTATGGACCCTTAAAGCACGGAAAATGTCCATTGCTTGTATAATTAATATTTTTTTAATGTAGTACGACATCCGGGAACTTTTGGCATGCTAACTATATCCATACTATGACTAATAAACATACTGCATACTCAATTTACGTCACAAAAAGTATGGTTAGTGCGGTTAGTATGAGTATTCGAACACGGTTATTGTCGCATGATTAAAGAAACAGGGTGGGTGCGAATTGCAACAATATGGGTGGTGAAATCAGCTGTTCAACAAGTTGTTCAATCAGCAGTCAATCAACTGATGGCCCAAATCAGCGCATCAACTCAGCCGGGGAAAAACAAACAGTAGTCTATCATTTTTCCCCTTTCATTATTTGACAATGAATAGGCTAACTGGTAGCATAAAGAATGTACTGGAATATAATCAAATAACAAGGGGCCTATTAAAACCATCAATAGCACTAGATTATCGCCAGCTGATAAACCATCAATACGTGCTACATTCACCCCAGTAGAAGCTGCTAAGGGGAGGACGGCTCATAATAATGGCTGGAATGGAGCAAATGGAATGGCATCAAACAAATAGTAAACATGTATTTTTTGTACAGTACAAGTCAAAACTTTGGACACACCTACTCATTCAAAGGTTTTTCTTTATTTGTACTAATTTCTACATTGTAGAATAATAGTGAAGACATCAAAACAATGAAAAAACACATATGGGTGTTAAAGATTTTAGATTCTTCAAAGTACCCACCCTTTGCCTTGATGACAGCTTTATACACTCTTGGCATTCTCTCAATCAGCTTCACATGGAATGCTTTTCCAACAGTCTTGAAGGAGTTCCCACATATGCTGAGCACTTGTTGGCTGCTTTTCCTTGTCTCTGCGGTCCAGCTCATACCACACCATCTGAATTGGGTTGAGGTCGGGTGATTGTAGAGGCTAGGTCATCTGATGCAGCACTCCATCACTCTCCTTCTTGGTCAAATAGCCCTTACACAGCCTGAAGGTGTGTTGGGTCATTGTCCTGTTGAAAAACAAATGATAGTCCCACTAAGCTCAAACCAGATCGGATGGCGTATCTCTGCAGAATGTTGTGGTAGGTGAAACCATATGTGTTATTTCATAGTTTTGGTTGTCTTCACTATTATTCTACAATGTAGAAAATAGTAAAAATAAAGAAAAAACGTTGAATTATTAGGAATTATTACTATTAACTTTTGACCGGTAGTGTATATTAATTGATTCTTGAAGATTATAACTTTGAAATGTCTCATCAGAACCCACAATATCAACTTATTTTACTCCTTTTTTTGTAAACAATGTACTTGTAAACAAGCATTATATATCCTCAAAACATGATTAAAACTTCTGTATAATTTTGATATCATGGATGGTCAGTTTGTCTATAAAATTGAGAGTGGCTCATTTCTTTAGCCCCATCCCTCAGCTGTTTACCGAAACAGTGGCTGGTTTAGCACTTTGTTATTGTTTGAACTGCAGATTACCCGTGTAAGAATAAAACTTTTAAAAACATTTCAATTCATGCTATGCCATGTTTTGTCTCCACCCACTGCACCTGGCACTAACTGAAGTCAGCAGAACAGCGTTACCATGCCAACTACAACTACTACACTTCCTCCTCTCTTTTGGCTTTCTGCTAGAAGGAATGTTACTTCTAAGCACAGGAGGTTGGTGGCACCTTAATTGGGGAGGACGGGCTGGTAGTAATGGCTGGAGTGGAATTGGTGGAGTGGTATCAAATACACCAAACCCATGGTTTCCATGTGTTTGATGCCATTCCATCTACTCCGTTTCAGCTGTTATTATGAGCCGTCCTCCCATCAGCAGCCTCCACTGCTTCTAAGGCAGCACATATTGAAGGCTCAAGCCCTAAAACCTGAAATAGTTCCATATGGCGCCCTATTCCCTACATAGTCCACTCCTTTTGACCAGGGCCCATAGTAGTAGTGCACTATATAGGGAATAAGGTGGCATTTGGGACACAGTCCACATTACCAGCATCTGTTTTTTCTTTGACCAAGGTCTGCCTGCCTCTCTGTTCTCTCCGCTCTTTGAAGCCGAGGCCTCTGTGGTCTGTGATTGTCGGGGCCTGTTCTGTTGTTGCTGTTCCTGGCTTTGGTGCATGTTCCATCTGGGACCTCGGCTCTCTTGACAGGTGCTCCCTGAGGTGCTCCCCAGTTAATCATCAACTCCCACAATGCATCCTAAAAATATGAAACAGTCCTGGAGGTCAGGGACCTTGGGTAAAGACATCATTACTAAAGCAAGGAGTTTTAACATTAGCTGATAGTTTTGAACCTTCATAACCCCGCCTTGTCTTAACATCAGCAAACATCAGTCTGAGACTCTTGAATTAGAGTTTCCCATTGTGTCACTGTGAGTTGTTCACAACTTCACTACTGTTCTAGTCCCAAGCGGGGATGCAATCCTAATTTTTAAGTTTTGCCTGTTGTGTTTAGGATTACATGCCTCACAATTTCTGCTTGACGGTGCATGACAATGTTTATGTGTGTGTGCGTCTGCGTGTGTCTGTGTGTTGCTTGCGTGGGTGTTGTGTGTGTGTGTGTGGTGAGTGTCTAATACCAGCAACGTTTCGTGGCAGACAAGTTCCAGTCCAACTGGCTGGAAGCCATGTGGTTTTATAAATGGTTTAGATCTAGCTAACACTTTGTCCCTAAGGCTACATCTGTCAGAGAGAAACATGGACACATTTCTGCGGTTAAGAAATATTACACAATATAGAGGGTCGTACAACCCAACTGTTTTCCCCTCAAATCTCTTGGGAAGAATATTTTATAAATGATTTCTTTCAACTGTCAAGACATGAGTGGAAAAAACATCCATCATTTATTTGACACGTTCCATGACTGTGTAAAGCCACCGCTTTCATACTGTACAGTATTCTCTTTAAAGATACGTTTGGCAGCGTTTTTTCCCTTTTTTAACTGACTTTACACAGCTAGCATTTTCATGTCTTTGCATAGCCTAGTTTAGTTTGGGCTCGGCATTGAGTCGTTTGTAATTCAGGTAAGGATTTTAAGCTACAACAGAAAAAGTGCTGTGTATATACTGAACAGATCTGACAGTTGTGTGTATATACTGAACAGATCTGACTTGAACTTTAAGTTTGGTTTGTAAAAGTAGAAATCCCTCTAATTCTGTGGGGTTAGTAAAACTCTGTACGTTTCCTTACTCTGATCCATGTTGGTCATGCACAAATAACCAACTTAAGATGCACTGTGTGAATATTGCGCTACCACCATGGAATGCATGATGTCACTGATCAGAGTCCCTAAAATGTAAGGTCAGTATGTTCTGCTACTGATTAAGTTGAAAAAAATACAGTCTGGCAATCATGAGAGACAAAGAGTGCCCTTGGGCTTGTAGACACATTATACAGTCACAGACACAGGTGTGTGAGGACCCTGGGACTAAACACCTCCTTCTGCAACTGGATCCTGGACTTCCGGACGGGCCGCCTCGAGGTGGTAAAGGTAGGCAACAACACATGTGCCACGCTGATCCTCAACACGGGGGCCCCTCAGGGGTGCGTGCTTAGTCCCCTCCTGTACTCTCTGTTCACCCACGACTGCGTGGCCAAGCACGACTTCAACTCCATCATTAAGTTTGCTGACAACACAACAGTAGTAGGCCTGATCACCAACAACGATGAGACAGCCTATAGGGAGGAGGTCAGAGGAATAATGGTCTGGGGCTGTTTTTTATGGTTCGGGCGAGGCCCCTTAGTTCCAGGGAAGGGAAATCTTAACACTACAGCATACAATGGCATTCTAGACGATTCTGTGCTCCAACTTTGGGACAACAGTTTGGGGAAGGCCCTTTCCTGTTTCAGCATGACAATGCCCCCATGCACAAAGCAAGGTCCATACAGAAATGGTTTGTCGAGAATGGTGTGGGAGAACCTGACTGGCCAGTGCAGAGCTTTGACCTCAACCCCATCGAACATCTTTTCCCTACAGCAATGTTGTTGAAAGCCTTCCCAGAACAGTGGAGGCTGTTATAGCAGCAAAGGGGGGACCAACTCCATTTGACTGCCCATGATTTTGGAATGAGATTTTTGACGAGCAGGTGTCCACACACTTTTGGTCATATAGTGTATTTTAAATATCATCCGTAGAACGTTCTCTGAACGTTACTAAAGTTTTCTTGTGGTTTTTATGGAAAGTTTTCTCAACGTTCTCAGAACAATTTGAGGAAACCTGTAGGAAACCGTATGCTGAAGTACTGAAATTCCAACAAAATAATGTTGCTTCTTAACATTCTCAGAACAATGCGAAAACATGACTTTAAATAGAACCATGAGGAAACCTGTAGGAAACGTTATGCTGAAGTACTGACATTCCCACAGAAGAACATTGTTTCTTAATGTTCTCTGAATTATTTGAGAACATTACCAATGTCAAACCAGTTAGAGAACGTTCCAAGAACATTACCAACATGTTGGTAACACCAGAATTATTCTAAAGCCAAACAATTAGCCAGCACCATTACCAAAAATTTGTGTGAACTAAGAAACAAGCTCTAAGAAACATATGGTTCTCCGAATGTTATTGTCTAACTGGGACACACACGCAAACACTATCTTTGGGCTTACCTCTGGCCTAATATGTTATATCTAGTCTACAAATCTACAAATCACTATCTCTAATATGCTACTGTACCTCTATCTCTAGTCTACATACTGTGTACACTGAGTTTAACAAACATTAAACCTTCAACCCCCCCCCCCCCTTCCCCTTTTGCCCTCAGTACAAGCCTCAATTCATCAGGGCATGGAGTCTAGAAGGTCGAAAGCGTTCCACAGGGATGCTGGCCCACCTTGACTCCAATGCTTCCCATAGTTGTGTCAAGTTGGCTGGATGTCCTTTGGGTGGTCGACCATTCTTGATACAGACGGGAAACTGTCGAGGGTGAAAAACCCAGCATCGTTGCAGTTCTTAACACAAACAGGTGCACCTGGCACCTACTACCATACCCTGTTCAAAGGCACTTGAATCGTTTGTCTTGCCAATTCACCCTCTGAATGGCACACATACACAATATGTCTCAATTGTCTCAAGGCTTAATAATCCTTAAGGGATCATAGCTTTCGATAAGGGATCATAGCTTTCACCTGTTCAGTCTATGTCATGGAAAGAGCAGGTGTTCTTAGCTTATACACGGAGTATACAAAACACTATGTCCAGTCATACATTGTCTCTAGTTACAGATCAGGCTCTGCCGGAACCAATATCACCATCTACCTGTCAGTATATGATGATTCCTATATTAATGTGCTATGAATGGGATAATGGAGACTCGTTTTTATCTGTGCATCCGTAAGATATGTATGTACTCTACTGGCCAAAACTCTGCAAAGCCAGCCAAGACCTACATTCTCCCTTGTCATACATACCAGAGATCGCTTTCCAGGGTTTTTTTTGTTTTTTTTTCATCAGTCGCATTATCCTGATCCTGACGTTTGCCTCTAAATCTTACTTTCTCCCCGTAGTTCAGTAGGCGAGGGGTGAAGTTGCAAAACACAGAAAGGTTTGTGCAGTTGCCTAGCGACAAGGACCGAGCGGAGCGGGTTAGGCTTCTTATCGTTCAGACACAAGGCATCTTGAATAATGTTCCAGTACCATCAGCAGAATAGCTTTTCAGCCAGCACTTGCAAGGCCCTGCTTTAGTAGATGGGTGACCTGTGTATCAGCGCTGCAGATCCTACCCATGTATGATGGTATATGGTGCTCTGCCAACCTGACATCAGCGCTCAGCTCAGAGATGATCAGACCTAGGTCATTCATTATGCACCAAACAGAAGAAAGTTGATTGAAACAGGGAGGGACCTACTTGGCGTTGTCCAATTAGAAACGCTTGTTTTCCTTTTGCTACGTTTTGAACGGAAATGCATTAATGAATACGACCCTAATCTGCTGAATGTGTACACTACAGTACTGTGTATCTGTTGGCTGGTCTTGTTCTCCTTTGGCTGTTCTTTGCCTCTGATGGGATGATTAAGTGGGTGTCACTGCTACCGATTTGCTTTACGACTGATGAGGCAGAGAAAGCAGTAAATAATTGGAAGTAGTGATGAAGCCTATTATATAATTAGAGTCATTATCTGTCACCTCTCCATTCTACCTACCCTGCTGAAAGATCAGCCAGATCCACCACAAATACCCCCCCCCCCCCCCCCACACACACACACACATGCACGCACACCCTTATATATACTCACCTGCCTGATCATAAGTGAGTTTTGGCATTTTCGATGTTTGTTTGATAGGTGTGGCATATATACATAGTTTACATTAAGGCAATCCATCATCAAATCAAATTGATTTATATAGCCCTTCTTTCATCAACTGATATCTCAAAGTGCGGTACAGAAACCCAGCCTAAAATCCCAAACAGCAAGCAATGCAGGTATAGAATCACGGTGCCTAGGAAAACTCCCTAGAAAGGCCAAAACCTAGGAAGAAACCTAGAGAGGAACCAGGCTATGAGGGGTGGCCAGTCCTCTTCTGGCTGTGCCGGGTGGAGATTATAACAGAACATGGCCAAGATGTTCAAATGTTCATAAATGACCAGCATGGTCAAATAATAATAATCACAGTAGTTGTCGAGGGTGCAGCAAGTCAGCACCTCAGGAGTAAATGTCAGTTGGCTTTTCATAGCCGATCATTAAGAGTATCTCTACCGCTCCTGCTGTCTCTAGAGAGTTGAAAACAGCAGGTCTGGGGCAGGTAGCGCGTCCGGTGAACAGGTCAGGGTTCCATAGTCGCAGGCAGAACAGTTGAAACTGGAGCAGCAGCACAGCCAGGTGGACTGGGGACAGCAAGGAGTCATCATGCCAGGTAGTCCTGAGGCATGGTCCTAGAGAGAGAGAGAAAGAAAGAAAGAAAGAGAGAGAGAGAATTAGAGAGAGCATACTTAAAATCACACAGGTCACCGGATAAGACAGGAGAAGTACTCCAGATATAAGAGACTGACCCTAGCCCCCGACACATAAACTACTGCAGCATAAATACTGGAGGCTGAGACAGGAGGGGTCAGAAGACACTGTGGCCCCATCCAATGATACCCCGGGGCAGGGCCAAACAGGCAGGATATAACCCCACCCACTTTGCCAAAGCACAGCCCCCACACCACTAGAGGGATATCTTCAACCACCAACTTACCATCCTGAGACAAGGCCGACTATAGCCACAAAGATCTCCGCCACGGCACAACCCAAGGGGGGCGCCAACCCAGACAGGAAGATCACGTCAGTGACTCAACCCACTCAAGTGACGCACTCCTCCTAGGGACGGTATGGAAGAGCACCAGTAAGTCAGTGACTCAGCCCCTGTAGTAGGGTTAGAGGCAGAGAATCCTAGTGGAGAGAGGGGAACCGGCCAGGCAGAGACAGCAAGGGCGGTTCGTTGCTCCAGAGCCTTTCCGTTCACCTTCACACTCCTGGGCCAGACTATACTCAATCATATGATCCACTGAAGAAATTAGTCTTCAGTAAAGACTTAAAGGTTGAGTCCGAGTCTGCGTCTCTCACATGGGTAGGCAGACCATTCCATAAAAATTGAGCTCTATAGGAGAAAGCCCTGCCTCCAGCTTTTTGCTTAGAAATTCTAGGGACAATTAGGAGGCCTGCGTCTTGTGACCGTAGCGTACGTGTAGGTACGTATGTACGGCAGGACCAAATCGGAAAGATAGGTAGGAGCAAGCCCATGTAATGCTTTGTAGGTTAGCAGTAAAACCTTGAAATCAGCCCTTGCCTTAACAGGAAGCCAGTGTAGAGAGGCTAGCACTGGAGTAATATGATCAGATTTTTGTTTCTAGTCAGGATTCTAGCAGCCGTATTTAGCACTAACTGAAGTTTATTTAGTGCTTTAGCCGGAAAGTAGAGCATTGCAGTAGTCTAACCTAGAAGTTTTTGGACAGAAAGTTTCTGATTTTTGCAATGTTACGTAGATGGAAAAAAGCTGTCCTTGAAACAGTCTTGATATGTTCGTCAAAAGAGAGATCAGTGTCCAGAGTAAATCCGAGGTCCTTCACAGTTTTATTTGAGACGACTGTACAACCATCAAGATTAATTGTCAGATTCAACAGAAGATCTATTTGTTTCTTGGGATCTAGAACAAGCATCTCTGTTTTGTCCGAGTTTAAAAGTAGAACCTTTGCAGCCATCCACTTCCTTATGTCTAAAACACAGGCTTCTACCGAGGTAAATTTAGGCTTATCATCAGGCTTATGTTAGCACTGTAATCTTCATTCTTCATTCATACCTTGTTATTGATGACGATCACTGGCAATATACCCCGCTTCATTATTGGGACAGATTTGTAATTTGTTGATGCCAAGGGTAATGAAACCTCAGTAAGGGATGATTTGGTCATTAAATGGAAGAGGTTAGAGAGGGTAACACAGAATGGAAGTGAATCTCAGTGTATTTTATCTCTGATGCCCCATAGAACCCCTGATAGATGACACAGCAGCCAGGGCAAGTCGGAGCAAACCTCCATCCAACATCAAGCGCTCTCATATAAAGGAGGGAAGGAACACATATTTGACTCTCTCAATTCATACAAGAACTTAAAACAGCCCTCCATCCAGGTTGAGTTTGCTAGGATACGTAGGGGGCTGGAGATCATGACTGCGTCCTAAATGACACACTGGTCCCTATATGGGTTTGATCAGGGCCCATATAGCGAATAGGTTGTCATTAGGGACATACCCACCTCTCCTACCCACATGAGATTAAGAGGTTGAAGAAGAAAGCCAAAGGGCACTCACCCCCACTCTAAAACCACTCTAGTAAATAACAAACACCGCAAGAGGGGAAACTATATTACTTTTTGTTTTCTGTAAAACGGCTTTAGGCTTTTGCCCTGTGTATTTCCTCAACAGGAAGGTTCTGTGTACCGTCAACTTTTGATTTAATGCTACAGCCAAAGGGTTTGGGATTAAAGTATTTACCCGTGTGATAAACAATAGTCTGAATGCTTCTAGACTGGCTCCAATCTGTAGTCGGGTGATTACAGCAGACAGAGGGCGTTCATATCATGGAGGAGGAAGTAGGGCAAGGGGTGGGGGTGAAGATGGAGGAGCAGGGGAGATGCAGACGGAGGAGAGGAGACAAGGTGGTAGTGCAAGGGGAGGAGGTGGAGAATGCAGCGAGAAAAGGAAGGAGGATGAGACAGCCTTGCCTTGTTTCTATCTCTCTGTCCCTCAGCAGTGTTAGCCTGTCGTCAGTGGCCTGAGCCACCCAGCACTTTAACTTATAATTATGCTCTCGGACACTGTAATTTACATGACGAGAGATAGGCACCGAGGATAAATCACATACATTAAATGCAAAGCGATGCAGATATGTCAACTAGTGCCACGTCAATGCCTTAACCTTTATTTCCCTTGTCCCTCTCTTTCCACCTCTCTCACCCATCCATACCTGTGTCATGGAGTCCCGAAGGTAGATTGAGGGGGTTTGTAGGATAGCCATATTCCAACAGGTCCTCTTAGACCAGTGTTCTTTTTTATTGATGCTTCATTCAGACTGAGTAGAAATTGAACAGGGATACAGATGAGGAGTTAGAAGGGTCAAGTGGTCTTCCGGCAGGGTGGCACATGTGTTGAGAGCGGGGACTGTTACCACTCAGCCATAGCTCTGCACCAGACCAGTATTTTATGTGGAACACTATCCTATTGAAGACAGTAGAGTTCTCTGGAAGCTATTAGCTTGGTTGGATGGGAGGAAACCACCCCCTGCACAGTCTCAGAGAATCCCCAGGAGGGTCTGTCACCCCAACTCAAACTCCCCCTCTAAATCGAACTCATGCTATAAAATGGCTTATTGTTGCATTAGTGTGGTTCTTCTTTGTTCCCATAGGCATTAAGTAATTATTTCTGTGTTAGGGAACGTCCTCGCTATGATTCAATGTGCTGTAGGTCTCCTCTTCCTCCGACTCATATAAATCAATTGAACCTCTAAGAGACTCCAGTAAAAATGTCCCTCTTGTGCTTTCAACTGTGGTTTTTATGGAGCTCTGTGTCAGGAGAGTTTTCCTGCCTCCAGAGCATGTAATCCATGTGGGTTCTGTGGCTTCCCTCATTCTCAAACTCCCATCCATGCCACTGGGGTCAACCAGAACTTGTGCACTTCTGGAAACAGTGGGGATTTTTTTTTTTTTTTTTATCTTTATTTAACTAGGCAAGTCAGTTAAGAACAAATTCTTATTTTCAATGATGGCTCAGTGGGTTCTGTTCAGGGGCAGAATGACAGATTTGTACCTTGTCAGCTCGGGGGTTTGAACTTGCAACCTTCCGGTTACTTGTCCGACGCTCTAACCACTAGGCTACCCTGCCACCCCTGCTGGGCCTCCTCATCTTCTTCCCCTCAGCTGTGGCTTGCAGTCTGTCAAGGGATTCACTAAAGTGGAGACATTTGGTTGTCCATAAATCAGCTTTTTCTATTGTTGTGCCAATGGATGTCCATAATCACATGTTTACTTTTACCCTCAATCTAACTTGGTTAGGCCTTGAGTGAGTTATGTTGTAGACAGAGTCTTCATTCAGAGTTTAGAACACCAATATATGTGGCGTGTAAATCGTTGGTTGAGTTTGGGTGTTTGTGTCCCTCATCGAGCAAACATCAACACCCGCACACAGAGACACGCAAGCATAAACATACACATGCTCACATGCAAGCACACACACACACACACACATACACACCCTTGGAGACACCTGTTTACATAGGTTGCCTGAGGGGGAAGTTGGGCATGATCAGAATCTGTAAAGCAAGTAGGCAGGTCTAAGGTATGTGCTATAATATGAGTGTGTGGGTGGGTCATACACTGGATGTAGGATTAAAGATAAACATTGTCCTGTGTAAGATGTGTGTCAGTGTGTCGGTGTGTATCCGGAAAGTGTCTGGGACTGTGTGTGTGTATGATTTGTGTTGGACCAGCCTCTCCTCCTCCTCAATGAGTGTGTGTGACTGTGTGAAACCACTAGGAGAAGAGAGACCCATGTTTCCTGCAGTCATGCACTACCATTTTGGATGGCACTTGGTTCTTGGGTGCCTGCTACTTGAACTACTTGGACCCTGTGTGGGGGGGGGGGGAAAGGATACCAAAGACAAAGAGGGAGAAGGTAGGGCCTCATCTACAAACAGATGTTTCTATTGGGTTTATGTGGAGTGATTATGCTGCATTGATGTATAGTATGCATTCATGTAGTGCCCTTTTGGAGGTCCTCAATATGGCAAGACTACAGGGCCGTAGATGTGTATGTCCTAGATAGGATATGTTCAGTAACATTGAGATGTGAGAGAACATTTACATACTATAAACATTAGGCTACAGGGCCATAGATGTTTATTTCCTAGATAGGGCATGTTCAGTAACATTGGGATGTGAGGGAAACATACACATACAGTATTGAACACAATAGCATCACTGTTAAAGAGGGCATGATCATGTTTTAATTGAGTTCAGTTTCATGTTAATTACTGTGCAACGGTTTGGCTTGATAATAGGTTGTGTTTAAGTGTGTGTTTAATGTTTGTGTGTGATTAACACACTTACTCATTTTCTCTTGAATGCTGCTTGTGGTTTTGAAGTTTCAGATCTAAGATGTTCACAGGGTTTTTTGTTGTTTAGCTCAGAAAACCATCATCAGTGAGCTGTATTAACCTAAAGTACCCCTTTGGTTGAGATAAAGTTCACCTTTACAACACTGAGTACTGGGGAGATTAGTTCATCCTTGGCAGGTTCCGTTTCATTGCACTTTGCACTGGAACATGCATGTTTGGCTTTAGGGAAGGTTGTGCAGCTGTTTTACCAATGAAAATATAAATGTTCACCCTCACATGCATACACTCTCACACACACACACACACACACACACACACACACACACACACACACACTTGGAGACACCTGTTTACATAGATTGCCTGAGGGGGAAGTTGGGCAGGATCAGAATCTGTAAAGCAAGTAGGCAGGTCTAAGGTATGTGCTATAATATGAGTGTGTGGGTGGGTCATAAACTGGATGTAGGATTAAAGATAAACATTGTCCTGTGTAAGATGTGTGTCAGTGTGTTGGTGTGTACAGTACCTAGAAAGTGCGTGGGACTGTGGGCGTGTCTGCATTGTGTTAGACTAGTGTCCTCCTCAGTGGGTGTGTGTGTGACTGGGGGTATTATGAAACCACTAGGAGCAGAGAGACCCATGTTTCCTGCAGTCATGCACTACCATGTTGGATGGCACTTGGTTCTTGGGTGCCTGCTACTTGAACTACTTGGACCCTGTGTGGGGGGGGAAAGGATACCAAAGACAAAGAGGAAGAAGGTAGGGCCTCATCTACAAACAGATGTTTCTATTGGGTTTATGTGGAGTGATTATGCTCCATTGATGTATAGTATGCATTCATGTAGTGCCCTTTTGGAGGTCCTCAATATGGCAAGACTACAGGGCCGTAGATGTGTATGTCCTAGATAGGATATGTTCAGTAACATTGAGATGTGAGAGAACATTTACATACTATAAACATTAGGCTACAGGGCCATAGATGTTTATTTCCTAGATAGGGCATGTTCAGTAACATTGGGATGTGAGGGAAACATACACATACAGTATTGAACACAATAGCATCACTGTTAAAGAGGGCATGATCATGTTTTAATTGAGTTCAGTTTCATGTTAATTACTGTGCAACGGTTTGGCTTGATAATAGGTTGTGTTTAAGTGTGTGTTTAATGTTTGTGTGTGTGTGTGATTAACACACTTACTCATTTTCTCTTGAATGCTGCTTGTGGTTTTGAAGTTTCAGATCTAAGATGTTCACAGGGTTTTTTGTTGTTTAGCTCAGAAAACCATCATCAGTGAGCTGTATTAACCTAAAGTACCCCTTTGGTTGAGATAAAGTTCACCATTACAACACTGAGTACTGGGGAGATTAGTTCATCCTTGGCAAGTTCCGTTTCATTGCACTATGCACTGGAACATGCATGTTTGGCTTTAGGGAAGGTTGTGCAGCTGTTTTACCAATGAAAATATCAATGTTCACCCTCACATGCATACAAACACACACACACACTTTGAGACATGTTTACATTGCTTTCCTGAGGTGAAAGTTGGGCAGTAAAGCAAGTAGAGCAGGGCTAAGGTATGGGTCATAAACTGGATGTAGGGTTAAAGCTATACACTGAGTATTCCAAACATTAGGAACACCTTCCTAATAGTTTATTTTTAATTGTTTAACCTTTATTTAACTAATAGTGAGTATAGTAGGGAGTTGTATCTAGGGTTGTGGGGGTCATGACATTTTGTAAGCCAGTGATTGTCAGTCGAATAACTGCCAATCTCACAGTAATTGAATGTTAATTAACAAACACATTTAGCATCTCCTGGCTTCCACGCACTTGTAGCTTACAAGCCACTGATGCAGAACTTTGGAACAACTACATTTTTTAAAAGTCTAATAAATCCATGTAACATTGCCTACACCATCACAATAAATCCATTATTTATAGACAGGTCTAAAGAAACATTATATGAAGAAAATGTAGTCTATTTCAGAAGAACAGAATAGTATACTCTGAGTTGTCCTTATGGCAGGTCCTGATCTGGCTATGCCATATGGCTGTGGGCTACACTAGTTCATTTAGCAGACAAGATTGGCTTAGAAATCCATGGCATTCTTTTACATATTTTAAATACAATTGAACATAGCTGAGTAAAATAGAAAGGATATTTTCTCCATTTTGAGGGAGTGCTCACATATGCGACTATTCTGCGATGAACAAAGAAACAGGTCCTCCTATATGCTTAATTTAGAGAGGCTTTGTGCAACTTTAGTTGTGATACAAATGTTATATGTTTTGTTTTTTAATACATTGTAAGGCTGCATAATGCAACTCTCATGATGATTTGAAAAAAGTTGCTTGAAAGCATGAACTCTGCTTTGTTTTTTGCGCAGGCTATACACACTTCATCAGTCTCTCATTCACAATTTGACAAGCACTTGATAATGCCTCGAATTTCCCGGCGACATCCCCTTTGTGTGGCCGTAATGTGTTATTTGTTATGGCTTAGCGCCGTGTCTGGGTGTTAGCGCCGTGCCTGGGTGTTAGCGCCGTGCCTGGGTGTTTTGCGCCGTGCCTGGGTGTTTTGCGCCGTGCCTGGGTGTTTTGTGCCGTGCCTGGCTGTTTGCTCCATATCAATCAAATTTCTATCAAATTGATTTCAATGAAATTTATTTATAAAGCCCTTCTTACATCAGCTGATGTCACAAAGTGCTGCACAGAAACCCAGCCTAAAACCCCAAACAGCAAGAAATGCAGGTATAGAAGCACGGTGGCTAGGAAAAACTCCCTAGAAAGGCCAGAACCTAGGAAGAAACCTAGAGAGGAACCAGGCAATGAGGGGTGGGTAGTCCTCTTCTGGCTGTGCCGGGTGGAGATTATAACAGAACATGGCCAAGATTTGACCAGCAGGGTCAAATAATAATTATCACAGTGGTTGTCGAGGGTGCAACAGCTCAGCACCTCAGGAGTATATGTCAGTTGGGTTTTCATAGCCGATCATTTGGAGTATCTCTACCGCTCCTACTGTCTCTAGAGAGATGAAAACAACAGGTCTGGGACAGGTAGCACGTCCGGTGAACAGGTCAGCGTTCCATAGCCCCAGGCAGAACAGTTGGAGCAGCAGCACGACCAGGTGGACTGGGGACAGCAAGGAGTCATCAGGCCAGGTAGTCCTGAGGCATGGTCCTAGGGCTCAGGTCTTCCAAGAGCAAGCAAGCAAGCAAGAAAGAAAGAAAGAAAGAAAGAAAGAAATTCACACAGGACACCAGATAAGACAGGAGAAATACTCCAGATATAACAGACTGACCCTAGCGCCCCGACACATAAACTATTGCAGCGAAAATACTGGAGACTGAGACAGGAGGGGTCGAGACACACTGTAGCCCCGTCCGACAATACCCGATAATAAGGGGTGGGGGCAACCCGGACAGGAAGATCACGTCAGTGACTCAACCCACTCAAGTGACGCACCCCTCCTAGGGACGACATGGAAGAGCAAGCCAGTGACTCAGCCCTAGTAACAGGGTTTGAGGCAGATAATCCCAGTGGAGAGAGGGGAACCGGCCAGGCAGAGACAGCAAGGGCGGTCCGTTGCTCCAGAGCCTTTCCGTTCACCTTTACACTATCTGGCTGTTAGTGCCATGCCTGGCTGTTAGTGCCATGCCTGGCTGCCTGAGCCTACAACCATACAAATATGCGATGTACAGTACATAATGCCCTGTCAATCACCTATACATTTGGCCCTCATATACAGCACCAGTCAAACGTTTGGACACACCTACTCATTCAAGGGTTTTTCTTAATTTTTTACCATTTTCTACATTGTAGAATAATAGTGAAGACATCAAACTATGAAATAACACATATGGAATCATGTAGTAACCAAAAAAGTGTTAAACAAATCAAAAAATATTTTATATTTGAGATTCTTCAAAGTAGCCACCCTTTGTCTTGATGACAGCTTTGCACACTTGGTATTCTCTCAACTAGCTTCATGAGGTAGTCACCTGCAATGCATTTCAATGAACAGGTGTGCCTTGTTAAAAGTTAATGTCATGTTGGTATGAATGATTCGGGAGACAGACGCAGGAATGCGTAATAGTGTTTTTTATTACACCCAAATTACGGTGTGTCGTGTATAGGCAAGGGGACGAAGACCAAACAAACACTATACAAAACACAGGGTAGAAACCCAAAACAAAAGCGAGGAGGAGCGAGGAGGACCTCGAAGAAATAACACACACGCACAATGATTAACACACGGGATGAGACCTGTAATCATCTGCACAATCCACAATGACACGAAAGCCAAAACACACAGCACAAGTACTCACATGCACCAGCGGACATTGTAACAATAATTGACAGCCCAATGGAAACCAAAGGGCACACTTATACAAATACTAATCAGTGGGAATAGGGGACAGGTGTGCATAATGAAAGTTCCGGGGAGGGATCCGTGACAGTTAATTTGTGGAATTTCTTTCCTTAATACGTTTGAGCCAATCAGTTGTGTTGTGATAAGTTAGGGTTGGTATACAGAATAAAGCCCTATTGCAAGAACAGCTCAAATAAGCAAAGAGAAATGACAGTCAATCATTACTTTAAGACATGAGAGTCAGTCTATCTGTAAAATTTTAAGAAATGACTCTCATGATGACCGCAATGGAAAGGAAGACCCAAACTTTTGACTGGTACTGTATGTATAATTTGGTTCAAAACACACCAGGAAAATGCATATTAAAAACAAACAGAACTTCTCTCATGAGGTCACTTCATGCAAATGCAGCTTTCTGCACTTACTGTAGATATTCTTGAACATGAACTCTCCCCTTATTCCTCCGTTTGTGTTGAGTTCACATTTCCTTATTGTGTCTCAGCACGCTGGTTGAAAACATTACTGTTGATGACACATAGAGTGCCTGTTTGAGCCTGTTGCGCCGGAGGTCACTTTGTTAAAGAGGGCAAATAAAGCCTCTTGTCTTGGCACTAGAGATATAAAGAGATTTGCATATTGTGATACCCAAAGCATTAATCATGATGCGATTTGCTTATGGAAGCTCTTGATATGGTGATAGATGCGCCATAAGGAGGTATTGATAACGTCACTTAGTTGGAGATTGCCAAGACATTGCTGGACCATACTGGAAAGCATAATTTTGCTGACTGCCCCCTAGTGAGTTGACATAGTAGTGCCACAGCAGCTCCTGTCTGACTGGGCAGTGTGTGTGTGCATGCGTGCGTGCGTTCATGTGTAATGGTACCCCCGTTTAGCACAGCCTCTCAGGCCGTGGGTCAGAGGGATATCAGGCACTGTAGGGTAGATAAGCTGGAGGGCCGGCAGGCGGCCGGGGGCAGATCCCATGTCGGCTTATCGAGAGGCCTGACTTGCCGGCTGTGGGCCAGGCAGAGGGAGAAAGGACCTTTGTTTCCAGAGGTGGAGCACCCCTACCAGCTCCTCACAGGCCGGGCCCCTCATAGCCCCCCTCTGTTCCCCCCTGCCCTGTCACCCGAGAGCCCTTGAGTTTGGATCTCTGAAGCTCAGTGTCATATGAGCTTTGATGAAAGACAGTACATGTACCTTGTGGTGCCAAGCTTTGCACCATCCTCATTGATGGGGCCACAATGGAGAGGGTCAAGAGCTTCAAGTTCTTCGGTGTCCACATCACTGATGATTTTTGTTCTTCCTACAGATCTACACATCCATAGAAAGTTATAAAACATTTTACAAATAATACAAAATATAAATAAAAAACTGAAATATTGTAATTTAATATGTCTCCGCCCCCCAGTGTTAATACTTGGTAGAAGCACCTTTGGCAGCCCTTACAGCGGTGAGTTATTTTCATTCAGATTCTACCAACTTTGCACAACTCTTGGGGCAACATATATCCATTGTTTTTGTCAAAATTGCTCAAGCTCATTAAATTTGGTTGCGGATCATTGATGGACAGCGATATTTAAACCTTCTCTCTGATTTTTTAAGCAGATTTATCACATCCGGCTGTGATTGGGAGTCCCATAGGGCAATTGGCCCAGCGTCGTCCGGGTTTGGCCAGGGTAGGCCGTGATTGTAAATAAGAATTTGGTCTTAACTGACGCGCCTAGTTAAATAAAGGTTAAATAAAAAAAATATTTAAAAAAAGTCTGGACTGAGAAATGTCCAATCATTAACATTCAACACCTCTTGGAAAACCATTCTGGTGTGTCTTTTGCATAACATTTTGTGGTGTCAGCAGCATGTTATGGGTATGCTTATCATCGGCAGGGACTGGGGAGTTTGTCAGGATCAAAATACATTTGAAAGGAGTAAAGCTCAGGTACAACGTTAGAGGAAACCCCGCCTCAATCTTCTGAAAACCTAAGCCTGGGATAGAGTTTTATTTTTCAGCGAGACAATTACACACATTTTAATGCCAAAGACACACCAGGTGTTGAGTATTCCTGAGTGGTGAAGTTTCAGTCCTGACTTAAATTTGCTTGAAAAGCCGAGACAACATTTGAATATTGCTGTCCATCAATGATTCTGAACCAAATTTAAGGAGCTTGAGCAATTTTGACAAAAACAATGGATATACACTGAGTGTACAAAACATTAAGGACACCTTCATAATATTGAGTTGCGAGCCCCCCCCCCCCCCCCCTTTTGTAATTTAATCATTTTTAAATGTAAATTTAAGGCAGAAATGTTTCAAGGGACTGTAGACTTTCTATAGGCAGTGTATAATTAGGCATAAAGTGACTAGGCAACAAAATAGATAATAAACAGTAGCAGCAGCGTATGTGATGAGTCAAAAAGGGTCAATGCAGATGGTCCGGGTAGCTATTTGGTGAACTATTTAACTAACTCTTTAGCAGTCCTATGGCTTAGGGGTAGAAGCTGTTCATCAATCGTGTTGGTTCCAGGCTTGGTGCATCGGTACTGCTTGCCATGCGGTAGCAGAGAGAGTCTATGACTTGGGTGGCTAGAGTCTTAGGCAATTTTTAGGGCCTTCCTTTGACACCGCCTGGTATCGAGATCCTGAATGTCAGGGAGCGTGGTGATGTACTGGGCCGTAAACACTACCCTCTGTAGCGCCTTGTGTTCGGAGTTATATTCGTTAAATTGTAACACTATAAACAACATTTTCCCGTGGTGCCCCGACTTCCTAGTTAATTACTATTCCGTTATTTGTTTAATCACGGAATAATTACACATAGAGAATTAATTTGATATTATAAGTCTTCACATTTAATGACAGCAAACGCATCAGCCTTGACATTCTTAGATCCCGGCCGGTGGAGGGAGTAAAGTCAAACCTGTCGAAGAATCGGGCCCACCTGTACTGATGCGGGTTCCACCTCTTTGCTGCTTGAATATACTTTAGGTTCCGTTGGTCCGTCCAAACAAGGAATGGGTGTTGAACACCCTCCAGCCAGTGCGGCCATGTTTTCAGTGCCTTCTTAACTCCCAGCAACTCACAATCCCCCACATCGTAATTCCGCTCTGTGGGAGACTGCTTCCGTGAGTAGAAGCCACATTGATGAGGTTTAGGTGGCATTCCAGTGCTTTGAGAGAGAACAGCCCCTACTCCAACCTCGGAGACGTCGACCTCCATGATGACGGTCAGGATGAGCCAAAACAGGTGCATTCGTAAATCGTTCCTTGAGCGCACAGAAGGCCTCATTGACCTCCTCAGTCCAGCACAGCTGTCTAGGACCTCCCTTCAGGAGGGAGGTGAGAGGGGCCACCACTGTGCTGAAACCCTTAATGAAGTGTCTTAAATAGTTGGCAAAACCTAGGAAGCGCTGCACCGCCTTTATGTTGGATGGAACAAGCCACGACCGTACTGCACTTACCCTCTGCTCTTCCATCTCCACTCCCACGTGGATATCCGACAGCCCCGGAAGGAGACCAACTGCTGGAAGAAAAGGCACTTGTCCACCTTTGTGTACAGGTGATGCGTCTCCAACACAGACGTGACATGAGAGGCATGTTACTCGCGTGTAGTGGCGTACGCCAAGATGTTGTCTATGTACACCACTACACAGCGACCCAACATGTCACTAAATACCTCATTAATGAAGGATTGCAACACAGAGGATGCATTTGTCAGGCCATATGGCATTACCATGTATTCGTAGTGTCCGGTGCTGGTGCTGAAGGCAGTCTTCCATTCATATTCCTTTCTGATGCGCACCAGGTTGTAGGCACTGCGTAAATCCAATTTGGTAAAATACTGAACACCGTGCGTCTGTTCGATCACAGTGGGTATGAGAGGAAGGGGGAAAAGTAATTTAACAGTTGCCTTATTCAGTGTCCGGTAATCCATATGCGGCGGAGACCTCCTTCTTCATGAAAAAGAGGCTGGAGGAGGCAGGAGAGGTGGATGGACAGAGGAATCCTTTGGCCAGCTCCTCCTGGACGTAGACCTCCATGGCTTCGGTCTCTGCATGTGAGAGAGGGTAGATGTGCCCCCCCAGTAGAACCAGGCAGTAGATCGATAGTGCAATCCCATGGACAATGAGGGGTCAGGCACGTGGCACGAGTCACCTGTAGGTCCCGGTTTTCCTCCGGGATAGGGACGTGGGTGGCCTGGTCTGGACTTTCCACGGAGGTGGCACAGATAGACACAGAGAGACACCTCCCCTGACACTCCTGCGACCAACCCAACAACCTCCTCTCTGTCCACGATATCCTGGGGTTATACAACTGTAACCAGGGGAAACCTAAAACTACGGGGTGTGCAGAAGAGTCTAAGTGATACATTCTTGGTGGTTGTGAGCAACTGTGAGGGAAATGGGAATCGTGGTCTGGCACACCAGTCCTGTTCCAAGGGTACGGTTGTCTTAGCATGGACTGTGATGGGGGTTGTAAAGGGATTAGAGGAATGCGTAATGATAAGGCCACTGACCGGTCTAGGAAATTTCCTGCCGAACCTAAGTCCACTAGGGCAGGACTCGGGGGGCCAGGATAGTCCGGGAAGGTGAATACAAATCATTCAAATCCAGACGGAAAATATTTACACAAGAAGCAACCTACTATCACACATTCAAACTGGGCTGGGTGGACAGAGAGGAGCAAGGCTCATCCACGACTACCTGGGAAGGTGCAGGAACGCTCCTCAGCCTGTCGCTTGCTCGCCTGGTTCTCCTTCTGGGACAGGTGTTCCAGGCGTGGTCCGACTCCCCGCAGTAGGAGCAGAGACCCTGTTGAGAGCGGCGTTGACGTTCCTCTGGGGGAAAGTGTGTCATGCCCACCTCCATGGGCTCAGTCTGGCTAGAGGTTCCTGGGAGAGACCAGAACCCCCAGGATGGGCAACGACTGCCACGCAGGAGATTAACCAGGTGGATAGCCATGGCGATGAGCTATCATCGCGACAGGCGAGCACACTCTGGACGTCTGCCTGTAGCCTGCTGCGGAAAACCGTCAACAGGGCCTGGTCATTCCAGCCAATGGACCCAGCCACCGTCCGTAAATCCAGAGCGTGCTCAAACTCTGTCCTGGACCACTAGCGTAGTCAGAGGGAGGTGAGCGTCTCCTCTGACTACGCTAGTGGTCCAGGACAGAGTTTGAGCACGCTCTATGGACCCAGCCACCGTCCGTAAGTCCAGAGCGTGCTCAAACTCTGTCCTGGACCACTAGCGTAGTCAGAGGAGACGCTCACCTCCCTCTCGTCCCTCTGTAAGGTGGTCGAAAATGGCACAGAAGAGTTGGGTGAAGCTCTCATTGGATTGCACTTCTGGACCATCCCTCTCCCAGACGGCGTGCACCCACTCCAGAGCCCGGCCTGTCAACAGGGCCTGGTCATTCCAGTCAGTGGACCCAGCCACCATCCGTATATCCAGAGCGTGCTCAAACTCTGTCCTGGACCACTAGCGTAGTCAGAGGAGACGCTCACCTCCCTCTCGTCCCTCTGTAGGGTGGTCGAAAATGGCACAGAAGAGTTGGGTGAAGCTCTCATTGGATTGCACTTCTGGACCATCCCTCTCCCAGACGGCGTGCGCCCACTCCAGAGCCCGTCCTGTCAGCACCGAGATCACCAAGGCCACCTTGTCCCTATCGGAGGCCGTGCTGGCATGACGGGAAGGGTGGAGGTCACACTGCAGGAGAAACCCCCTACAGTAAGCTGGGGTGCCGTCAAACCGCTCCGGGAGGGGCAGGTGGACGTTGCTGATCGCACCGGGTAATGTAAATGGTGGTGGGGTGGCTGGAACGACCGCAGGGAGCTGGGAAGGTAGTCGTGTAGCCTGCAGCTGGCGTACGGTCCGTAGCACCTCGTCCATGGCAGTGCAAGGTGCTCAAGGCGGAAAGGTCGGAATGTCCTGCTGCTTCCTGTTCTCTTGGTTTGGTCATTCTGTCACAAGTGTAGAGAGGAGTAGGCAGGAGGCAGTCACAGGTTTAGAACTACTGAGTTTATTAAAGCACTATATCATTTATATAACAGCGGGTCGAAACCCAAAGTGCAAAATAATAAAGTACTGAGGAAATAGTAGGAGAGATTCCTCTCAGGAAAACAAGCAACATTTACAATGACCGACAAAGACGAATGACAGAGTATTTATACAGTGATAGAGTGGGGATTGGAACCAGGTGTGTGTAATGATGACGGGTGTAAGGGGTGCATAACTCCGGTGGAAGTCGTGACAGAACCCCCCCTTGACGCGCGGCTCCAGCAGCGTCCCAACACCGGCCTCGGGGACAACCCGGAGGGCGAGGTGCAGGGCGATCCGGATGGAGACGGTGGAACCCAGCATCTCTCCTCCGGCCCGTACCCCTCCCAGTCCACAAGGTACTGAAGGCGCCTCGCCCGACGCCTCGAATGCAGTATGGATCGAACGGAGTATGCCAGGGCCCCCTCGATGTACAGAGGGGGAGGAGGAACCTCCCGCACCTCAGACTCCTGGAGCGGGCCAGCCACCACCGGCCTGAGGAGAGACACATGGAATGAGGGGTTAATGCTGTAATCGGGGGGAAGCTGTAACCTGTAACTCACCTGTAACTCACCTCGTGCTGTCTCCTCTGGAGTTTAAATGGCCCCACAAACCAGCTTCCGGCAGGGCAGGCACACGGGCAGGTTTCGGGTCAAGAGCCAGACCCGGTGTTCGAACACCGGGGGGTCTGCGCTGGCTTTCTGGTGCAGCACGGTGCGCTGAAAGTGAACATGAGCGGCCGAGCCTCGGTCTGACTCTGATGCCAAGGAGCCAGAACCGGCTGATACCCCAGTGCACACTGGAAGGGGGAGAGGTTAGTGGAGGAGTGGTGGAGCGAGTTCTGGGCCATCTCTGCCCAGGGCACGAACGCTGCCCACTCCCCCTGCCGGTCCTGGCAATAAGACTTCAGAAATCTACCCACATCTTGGTTAACTCTCTCCACCTGCCCGTTACTCTTGGGTGAAAACCTGAGGTAAGGCTGATCGAGACCCCCAGACATTCCATGAACGCCCTCCAGACCCTTGAAGTGAACTGGGGACCCCGATCAGACACTATGTCCTCAGGCACATCGGAAGACGTGTGTAAACAAGGCCTCTGCAATCTGTAGGGCCGTAGGGAGACTGGGCAGAGGGAGGAGACGGCAGGACTTGGAGAAATGGTCCACAACGACCAGGATCGTGGTGTTACCCTGTGAGGGAGGAAGATCAATAACGAAATACACAACGACAGGTACGACCACGGCCGTTGTGGAACGGGTAAGGAGTGTAGCTTACCTCTGGGCAGGTGTCTAGGACCCTTACACTGGGCGCACACTGAGCAGAAGGAAACATAAACCTTCACGTTCTTAGCCAAAGTGGACCACCAGTACTTCCCTCTCAGACAGCGCACCGTCCGACCGATGCCTGGATGACCAGAGATCAGCCGGTCATGGACAGCAGATGGAACGTACAGACGCCCAGCGGAACACTGGAGGGGAGTGGGCTCTGCGCGTAGCGCCTGCTCAATGTCCGCGTCCAGCACCCACACTACCGGCGCCACCAGGCAGGAGGCCGGGAGTATGGGGGTGGGATCCATGGGCCGCTCCTCTGTGTAATACAGCCGGGACAGTGCGTCTGCCTTAGCATTCTGGGAACCTAGTCTGTAAGAAAGGGTGAAAACAAAACGGGTGAAAAACATGGCCCACCTTCAGTCTCCTTGCCGCCCGGATGTACTCCAGGTTGCGGTGATCAGTCCAGATGAGAAAAGGGTGTTTAGCCCCCTCAAGCAAATGTCTCCACGCATTCAAAGCCTTGACGACAACCAACAGCTCCCGGTCCCCCACGTCATAGTTTCACTCCACCCGGCTGAGCTTCCTCGAGTAGTAGGCACAGGGGCTCCTATCCCAGCCTCGGATGCGTCCACCTCCACTATGAACGCTAAAGAGGGATCCGGATGGGCCAGCACGAGAGCCGAGGTAAACAGAGCCCTCAGGTGACCAAAAGCCCTGTCCGCCTTAGCCGACCACTGCAAACGTACCGGTCCCCCCTTCAGCAGTGAGGTAATGGGAGCCGCTACCTGACCAAAACCCCGGATTAACCTCCGGTAGTAATTGGCAAACCCTATCAGAATGTCATCAATATACACCACTACACCCTGCCCGTGCAGGTCCCTGAAAATCTCGTCTACAAAAGCTTGGAAGACTGATGGAGCATTCATCAACCCATACTGCATGACGAGGTACTCATAATGCCCTGAGGTAGTACTAAAAGTCGTTTTCCACTCGTCTCCCTCCCGGATACGCACCAGGGTAGGCCTAGCACCACGGGAAACGCAGAAGAGTCAATAAGAGAGAGACTGATTCTCTCCTTGTGATACCCCTGCGTCACCATGCCCAGAGGAGCAGTGACTTCCCTAATCAACCCTGACCCTAATGGTCAACTGTCAAAGGCGTGAACAGGGAAGGGCACAGACACAAGAACAATGGGGTTCCCTAAACTATGGGCGAACGATCTGTATAAAAAATTCCCAGCCGCGCCTGAATCGACATGCGCCTTATCATGGGAATGCGGGGAAAATTCAGGAAAAGTGACATACAAAAACATGTGTGCAACAGAGGGCTTTGGGTGAGAATGGTGCCGGCTCACCTGGGTGACACCAGAGTGCCCTGCCTGCTGCCTCGATCCCTAGAGGAACCAACCCGGCACAGACCGGCAGTGTGACCTCTGCGGCCACAGATGGTGCACGAGACGGAACCTCCTCCGGTCTCCCTGCGCACAGCACCTCCCAGCTGTGCGCAGGGAGAAGGGCGAGACGAATCCCACTGGGACTGGGTGAAGAGGAGGCGAGTAGTGGAGGTCCTGGATGTGCTGGTGGAGGCGCTGGAGGAACTCACTGTCTCTCCCAGTGGTCCATGGTTTGGACGACGCGGTCTATGGCGGCGCCGAGATGGTGGATCATCGCCGCTTGCTCCTGGATCGCGCTCCTCGACCCCTATACCAGGGGCATCTGCTCCTGCTGACTCCATATGTTTAGGTGTGGGATTCTGTAAGGGATGCGTAACTGTTGGCAGGGAAGTCAGACGCTGGAGAGCAGAACTAGGTAATAGCCGGAGCAGTTTAATTGCAAACCCAGCGGCATAAAGAAATAACCAACATGGGTACACAAACCCGACACGCACCAGTAAACATGTGCACAAGCACTTACAACAAACAATTCCACACAAAGACATGTGGGGAACAGAGGGTTAAATACACAACAATTAATGAGGAAAATGAAAACCAGGTTTGTAGGAAAACAAGACAAAACAAATGGAAAATGAAAAGTGGATCGACGATGGCTAGAAGACCAGTGACGCCGACCGCCACCCGAACAAGGAGAGGAACCGACTTTGGTGGAAGTCGTGACAACGAGACAAGTCCTGTTTTGATGAGTGAAGGGTGTTTGCCAACAGCAGGTTCGGCAGCAGAAAGAAGGCCGGTGTTGCCAAATGCCTGAGCTGGACAGGAATAGGAGCCAAAGCGAAGGCTGGTATGACACTGGCTCTGACCTTCTACTTTTATTGTACTTTGTGTGTTTTTTTTAATTAAATGTTTTTATTAAAGCTCTCAAGAAAGATTTCACTGTACTCTTTTACACCTGTTGTATCCTGTGCACGTGGCTAGTAAACTTTGAAACTTGAAATACACATACACACACACATCCAGCTCTTCTGTACTTTCCCCCAGGCCCAACACTCTCTCCTGGGCTAGATATGTGCACAGGAAGGGAGGGAAGCGAATGTAACTTCAGGTTGTTGTGGACGTGTTTTGTTGGAGGAGTTTTCACTTTTACCTCGGAAGGCAGTTAGTTGCTAATGGTATTGTATGTGTTATTAAAATGGGAAGGGAAGTACACAGTTCTTAAGAGGTGATGTTTTTACTGAGGTTGTTGAATGCGAAAGGTGTAGAAAGATAGGGGAGTTAATAGGGCATGATGGTAGTCTACAGGTAGTACTGCAGTTCAGGGTGCTGTCAACTCTAACTTTATGAATGTTTTACAGTTTGCTTGGTTCCCTGTTGATAAGGAACAAGACCAATTCAACCAGCGTGATTGATAGATGGGTCAATGTTGTTTATTGTCTTGTGAGAAATATTTTGGGGTTTTGTAAAAACAAATTCCACAGTTCACCACAAGTTACATATACACAACAAGAAATAAACAGATTTTACCCCACAGACATACAAAACAATAAACAGACAAACAGCTTTTGTCTCTGAGAAATATGTTTGTCATCCAACTATAAGAATGTTTTTAAGATAAATACGCAACGCAGAGGATGAGAGGACAAGAGTACTAAACTAAATAGAGTACTAATGGTAGGGTTGTACATTTTGGGGAATATTCAGAAGTGGAAAGTTCCCGGGGGAAAATATGGGAATTAACGGACATACTGTATATGCAAATTAATACCATTTAAATGTAGGTGTTTTTTGCATTGGATATATTTACCATATGGAGACAGAAACATACATGTTTTACCTTATCATAAGTAGACATAATTGCAAATGAGTAAATCCTTCCAATCAATTTTTTTTAAAACTATTTAGTTACGAATTGAACTTCAATTAAGTGAGTTGACTCTTCACATGGGATGATTTCATTGAACAACAAAAGAAAGGGAATATTGACTGATCCATTGCATGTCCCAAAAACATTTAAAACTAAAGCTTTGGTTGTCTTGAGGCTTCCATGTCCACCTCTTGAACATCACTGTCACTTTCCAACCTCGTTGAGGATGGCTCGTTGTCAGGTTCAAAAAAACTCAAATTTGTCCGGATGGCCACCAATTTTTAAACCTTTGTATTGGTCAGCCTGTTGCGTGCTTTGGTGTGTGTGTTCCCAAACAAGGACCAGTTGCGCTCTGAGGCGGCTGATGTTGGTGGGATTTGAAGGATGATGGAGGCAACAGGGGAAAGAGCCTAAGATCCACAAAGTCCCTTCCACCAGGTGGCTGATTAGATATGTTGGCACGACTGCCATATTGCATCTCCATCCCAAAGCCCTTGCTGGGAAGTGTACCTCGCCAGACTGCCAAGAACCTTGCCCTCATCCGGGCCAAGGTGGCAAGACACGGTAGTGATGACACCCTAGGCCTTGTTGATCTCTGCACCAGACAGGATGTTCTTGCCAGCATACTTGGGGTCCAACGTGTACGCTGCGGTGTATATGGGCTTCAGGCAGAAGTCTTTGCACTTTTTGAGGTATTTCAGAACTGCAGTTTCCTCTGCTTGGAGCAACATTGAAGTGGGCAGGACAGTACAGATTTCTTCTCTTACATCTGCAAGCGGAGTCTGAAAATCAGACAGGATGGCATTGTCTCCCTCAATCCCTGCAATGGCTGCTGCTATATGTTTCAGGAGTTTCAGGCTGCTTACCACCCTCTCCCAAAATACATCATCCTGGAGGATCCTCTTGATGGGGCTGTCCATATCGGCAGACTGTGGTATGGCCATTTCTTGGAGAGACTCCTTCGCCTCCAGGAGACTGTCTAACATGATGACAACACCACCCCAATGGGTGTTGCTGGGCAGCTTCAATGTGGTGCTCTTATTCTTCTCACTTTGCTTGGTGAGGTAGATTGCTGTTATAACTTGATGACCCTTCACATACCTAACCATTTCCTTGGCTCTCTTGTAGTGTATCCATTGTTTTCAGTGCCATGATGTCCTTGAGGAGCAGAGTCAATCCATGAATAGCACAGCCAATGGGTGTGTTGTGAGGATAGGACCCCTCCACTTTAGACCAAGCAGCCTTCATGTTTGCAGCATTGTCTGTTACCAGTGCAAATACCTTCTGTGGTCCAAGGTCATTGATGACTGCCTTCAGCTGGTCTGCTATGAAGAGACCAGTGTGTCTGTTGTCCCTTGTGTCTGTGCTCTTGTAGAATACTGGTTGAGGGTTGGAGATGTAGTTAATTATTCCTTTTCCACAAACATTTGACCACCCATCAGAGATGATTGCAATACAGTCTGCTTTCGCTATGATTTGCTTGACCTTCACTTGAACTCTGTTGAACTCTGCATCCAGCAAGTGAGTAGACAAAGTATGTCTGGTTGGAGGGGTGTATGCTAGGCAAAGAACATTCAGAAATCTCTTCCAATATACGTTTCTTGTGAGCATCAGAGGTGAACCAGTTGAATACACAGTTCAAGCAAGACATTCATCAGCATTTCTCTGACTACATTCATCCATTGAGTCAAAACAACTTCTGATTCCAGGAGGACCATGAGCTATTGCTATCGATAAGGTGTCTGATTCATCATTTTCCCCTCGAATAGAAGTAGAGGTACTTTTGTCAGAGGTTGCTTGTTGTGAGCGCTGAGGGAACGTTATGGACTTGGCCCGATGATTCTGCATCTTTGTTGCATTCTTCACATATGATTTGGCACAGTATTTTCAAATGTGCACAGCTTTTGCTTCTACATTAGCTGTAGTGAAATGTCTCCACACAGATAGTGCCCATGGCATTTTCCTGTAAAGATTAGAAAAAAATTAGTAAACAAATACCAAATACAATTCCATGTACAGATAAATAGTTAAACAGTTAGATTAAGCAACTCCTTTGTAAGATACATGTTTTAAAATGAAACATGTATGGAAACAGGTGAATTAACACTCCTCAGTTAGCAGGCTCAAGCAAGCTAAAACCCACATGGTAGCAAAAACTAACTAGCAGAAATTGTTAACAAGTTAGAAATTATTTAAACACTTTGCTGTAGGCTACTATTTACTAGTTAACAAAAAATAATGAATGTCATAAAATATATTCAGCCTGCCCAGTATTGTAATCAAAACTTAGCAGAAAACATGTACTCCTTGGCTCAGACAGTGTAGTAGTGTATACTCAATAGCATCTCATTAGTGTGCAAGATCTTGAGAATCAGCTGTTCAGGTGATGGAAGAGTGCACTGCACATGTGATGGAAGAATGCACTTTGCATGCAGAGGGCTGCAAGTCCTTTGAATTGGGAATAGTTTAACCAAAATATGCCACAATACCTAGAATTTCCTTGTGTATCCCACAAAAAAAGATTCACTGTTATAAGCTAACTTTTTTTTATGAATTTAAGCAAAAATTCTCAAAATTCCCAGGCTTAACTTCCCATGGAAAGTTTCTGGGAAAATTACGGAAATTTACCAGAAAGTTTCTGACCCTTTGCAACCCTAACTAATGGTCAATAGGGAATTGTAAATAGGAGTTGGGTTTCAGTTCAACAGCTGTTTAGAATCTATGGAATGTCACTCCTGAACTCAGAGCTACGTGTCCTACGTTCTGTACATTGAGTTGGGAGCAGGATACTTGTTATTTGGCCATTGGCCCAGTTGTACTGCAAGGACTTCTGATAGGTCAACCCCAGGCTATGGTGGGGGATTATAATGGGCAACTTGTTCCTTTGTTTGGTGGAGAAAAGCTGAGGACAGAGGAGACAGAACATCTACCTCCCAGCATAACATGTTATGCCTCTTGGAGGGAACGCAACACCCTGCTACAACTCAACTCCCCGTGTAGTGAAAAAAGGTATTTGATTGTAGGTGCGGGTAAGGTTGACAGAGGCAGAGAATATTACCGTTTACAGGGAATTTATTCTTCCTTCACACGGTAAGGTTGGGAAAAGGGGCTGGACGGAACCAAAACAAAGAAAGTTAAAGTTCCCCCTCTCCTACCTTACCTGCCTACCCACTGGTTACCTATTCTTAGCACCACCTGGCGCGCTAACCAAAATACACAGGGTGGTCTGCCCAGGTCTTACCTAGTGTGCATAGACCGAGTAAATACTACAGATATATTTATGCCTGCAGGCCTCTTGCCTAAACACTCCCAAGGTGCCTTCCCCTTCCCCTCCTGGGAACAAATTAAACAGAATTATTCAAACTTAGGGAACAATTTAAATAAACCAAAAACACTAGGTACTATGGAATACACTTACCTCTTCAGGAGCGGCTACAAAAACACTTTCAACAAATCTCTCCTAACAAAGGAACACTGCCTTTTCAAGCTGCTAAAGGAGTCGGTAATTGCAGATAGCTATATCCCCTGACGAGAGGGCAGGGTCAGAGCGCCAACTAGTGATGGGCCGACCAATCAGCTGCTTTGGAATCCAGGAAGCCATCTTGAAATACACACACATACAAACACAATCAAACCCACAACAACACAGAGACTGGGGTATGTAACAATCTATGAATTGTCCTTCTCAAATAAATAATAATAATATTATTAATATATTATTAATAATAATAAATTTTTCTCCCCTTGATTTGCTTTGGAGTTTTTGTTATTGAAGAATAACATCAATTGCTAACACTTGGTTCCGTGACCCGGATGAATTAGTCTGAACAACAAGAACAAGAAAAACATATTAACTGTGTGTTGATCCAGAGGAAAGAGAGAAGGCTGTGCACAACCCACTTTGGAGAGTCAACTCTTAATTTCCTGATTGATGGCAGAATTGCTGGGTGAGTCTAGCCCAATATAATTTTAAAATAACCAAATCTGGTTAAAATAGTGCATGCAATGAGTGATATGTATCTGTGATGTATAAGTGTTCAAGTCCTTGGTTTATTACAGAGTTTAGTCCTTTGTTACTCTATTAAAAGGTCAGAGTCCTTACTCTATTTAAAGGTTGGTGCCTTTAAACAGCTTGGAAAATTCCAGAAAAGTATGTCATGGCTTTAGAAGCATCTAAAAGGCTAATTGATATAATTTGAGTCAATTTGAGGTGTACCTGTGGATTTATTTCAAGGCCTACCTTCAAACTCAGTGCCTTTTTGCTTGACATCATGGGAAAATCAAAAGAAATCAGCCAAAACCTCAGAAACAAAATTGTAGACCTCTACAAGTCTGTTTCATCCTTGGGAACAATTTCTAAATGCCTGAAGGTACCACGTTCATCTGTACAAACAAAAGTACGCAAGTTTAAACACCATGGGACCACGCAGCCGTCATACCGCTCAGGAAGGAGACGCGTTCTGTCTCCTAGACATTAACGTACTTTGGTGCGAAAAGTGCAAATCAATCCTGGAAAACTGCAAAGGACCTTGTGAAGATGCTGGAGGAAACAGGTGCAAAATTATCTATATCCACAGTAAAACGAGTCCTATCGACATAGCCCGAAAGGCCGCTCAGCAAGGAAGAAGCCACTGCTCCAAAACTGCCATAAAAATGCCAGACTACGGTTTGCAATTGCACACGGAGACAAAGATCGTACTTTTTGGAGAAATGTCCTCTGGTCTGATGAAACAAATATAGAACTGTTTGGCCATAATGACCATCGATATGTTTGGAGGAAAAAGGGGGAGGTTTGCAAGTCGAATAACACCATCCCAACCTTGAAGCACGTGGTGGCAGCGTCACGTTGTGGGGGTGCTTTGCTGCAGGAGGGACTGGTGCACTTCACAAAATAGATAGCATCATGAGGCATGAAAATGTTGTGGATATATTGAAGCAACATCTCAAGACATCAGTTAAAGCTTGGTCACAAATGGGTCTTCCAAATGTACAATGACCCCAAGCATACTTCTGATGTTGTTGCAAAATGGCTTAAGGACAACAAAGTCAAGGTATTGGAGTGGCCATCACAAAGCCCTGACCTCAATGTTATAGAAAATTTGTGGGCAGAACTGAAAAGGCGTGTGCGAGCAAGGAGGCCTAGAAACCTGACTCCGTTACAATAGCTCTGTCAGGAGGAGTGTGCCAAAATTCACCCAACTTTTTGTGGGCAGCTTGTGGAAGGCTAACTGAAACGTTTGACCGAAGTTAAACAATTTACAGGCAATGCTACCAAATACAAATTGACTGTATGTAAACTTCTGAGCCACTGGGAATGTGATGAAAGAAATTAAAGCCGAAGAGAATAATTCTAGACTATTATTCTGACATTTCACATTCTTAATATAAAGTGGTGATCCTACCTGACCTAAGACAGGGAATTTTTACTCGGATTAAATGTCAGGAACTGTGGAAAAACGGAGTTTAAATGTATTTGGCTAAGGTATGTACACTTCCGAACTTCAACTGTATATATTGGGGATAAATAAATATATAAACATAGAGATATATATTATACAACTTTTGAAGTTAATATAATGACATTGCAGAGAGATAAAGATAGTTTGAAAGCCTTAAAAGGAGAAATTCTGTTCTCCAATCCATCTATTCTCACACTGAGTTGTGCAAGGCAGATCACCTTTCAACCATCTGGTCAGCACTGCCTGGCTTTGAGTAAACAGATTCTGACAGCAGTGACGAACGATGTCTTAGGCCAACCAGAACACAGCCTGTAAAAGGAAGTAGAGACCGTAATCACACATAAATCAACATCTGGATGAATGGTCAAAAACTTTTAAGCATCCACGAGACGTGAGTATCAGAGTTGCGCAGGTTCCAAGTGAAACCAACAACATTATTCGTTCAGTAAAAAAGAAACCTGGTGTATGTCATTGTTGCGGAATTTCTGGTCACTGGCAACGAGAATGCCGGAAAAGAAAATGTGCTTTTATGAGAAGTGGCCAGGAGAAGAAGGGTCTGTCTAAGGGAAAATGGAATCAAGACAACAGCCCCAACGACACAATGCTTGGGCAGAAATTAAAAAGCTCTCTCCGACTCGGCAGCAGAGTTTGCTGGATGCTGTGGAGGTAAACTAACAGACTCCCTCTTACGTGCCATCTCAGCTGGTGTACATATGAAATCGGATGGAATATATGTGAACATTATGGTTAACAATTTTGCAGTAATGCCTCCCGGGTGGAGCAGTGGTCTAAGGCACTCTATCGCATAGGGCGGTGCACAATTGGCCAAGCGTCGTCCGGGTTAGGGAGGGTTTGGCCGGCAGGGATATCCTTGTCTCATCGCACACTGGCGACTCCTGTGGCGGGCCGGGCGCAGTGCACGCTGACCAGGTCACCAGGTATACAGTGTTTCCTCTGACACATTGGTGCGGCTGGCTTCCGGGTTGGATGTGCATTGTGTCAAGAAGCAGTGCGGCTTGGTTTGGTTGTGTTTCGGAGGATGCATGGCTCTCGACCTTCGCCTCTCCCGAGTACGTATGGGAGTTGCAGCTGTGAGACAAGACTGTAACTACTACCAATTGGATACCATGAAATTGGGGAGAAAAAAGGGCAAAAAAAATAACTCTTTTGCAGTAGTTTTTTTTTTTTACTTTATACGGGTGCTGAAGTATTTCACATATCTTATGCAAAACATATATGTCCTCAGTACACAAGCAAGAAGATAAGAGCAACAGGAGTGGGGGGGAGACGAAGACAGATATGAAACATACCAAACTATTATTAATTTATATTGGTCCAATGAAGATTGATGCTGGAATCTACAGTTCAGAACCATGCTATTTGGACTACGAAGAAAAATGAGTGTGGAACTTTCTATATAGAACCAGTGTGCTTGCCAGGTGTTGCCCCAGCTTGCACAAAACAACATCCCATTAGCAAGGAAGCTATGGACGCTACTTAAGTAGTGGATAAAGATCTATGGGACATGGGTATAGTTGAAAATACACCATGTAACCCAGCTACTCTGATGTATCCTCCAGATACCACATTACTTGAACACGACTGTTGTGAGTTGTTTTTGATCAGCTCTCTGATGAGTTCATAGAGTCATTCGTTGGAAATCCTTGAGTTTATCTTATGCACAGACGGTTCAAGCATTATTGAGCAGAGTGTGAGGAAGGTAGGCTGGTCAGTTCCTACAATGGACCCATGTCACTACCAGGCACGTTAGATTTGAGAAAAGCAGATGTTCACTTTATGAGTGACACAATACTTAACTATTGCATACAACTCTCTAATGGGGAATATGACGTAGAGCCAGGACGATGGGTGATGGTGGTAAAAATATATGTGACCGACACAGTAGGGCCAAACTGGGAAGGTCCTTATCATGTTTTGCTCATAACGAGGTCATCAGTAAAAGTCCAGGGAAAATCACGATGGATACATGTCATTCATTGCAAGGTTGTCCATGTTGATGACAAAGCGGAGCCTGGAGAATAAAGAACTGATTGATTAGCAATCGGGGCCAATCTCGGGTGAAGAAGCATAGTAAGATGATCAGAACCTGATAAGCTTCTATGTTGTACACCGCAGTCGTCATATTAGGGATATCTAGGTGAAATGTCCAACTTTTTCCTGAGAATCAGGACATGCTTACTTAGGGAAATCTACAATTTCTCTTGAAACCAGGATGTCACTTTCACTTTTTTGTTTCCTTCATTACAGATTATGAGAATTTACAGTCTGAAGCTGAAGCAATATCCTTCGATTCAAGGACTGTACATGAAACGATACAAGATCACGGGTGAAGTGCAACCAGTGGAACAGAAGAAGAATTCCTCATTACCGGCAGACTGTCAGAACATAATTTCTAATAGTTATCTAAGTGGGACTGATACCAGTGTGGAAGAGCTGGTCACTTTTAAAGGACTTGGTGAATGATTACCTTGATAAAAGGATGATTGAATATTATTGTCTTGCAGACAAGAGTGAAAGATGTTTGAAAGTATTTTCCTTGCGAGTTTCCTCCTAATACAGGATGTGGGTGGTATTTCCATTTCTAACACAGAGATGCTTTAGCAGGATGAGGGACACTCGGGTTTCTAGCTCTCTACACGATGCCACAGTAGTCGATCAAAGAAGTTGTTTAGTTTGTACGTGTGCACCATTCACATCGTGGGCAGTTATTCCATTAAGGGATATTCCTTTTAACCAGAGTGAAATGTTGTGTATATGGAGAGATGTTAATTGGTATTATTGGGGTTATTGGTACTAATTGGGGTGAGAATGTTGAGTATCAACATGCGAGAGTACCTAGTTCTGCAGTACCTTCCTTCATTTGAGATTACCAATGACACTAATCATCGACCACCTTACCTAGTTATTACACATGCCCCTGTTGGGTGGTTATGTTTTAGTAGGTCACTCTCTCTGAATTTGTCTCAACTGCACCAGGACGCGTTTGTCAAAGTAGGACAGAGTAAGTGTGATCAGACAACAGACCTACCTGCCTGTGACAGTACTAAGGTTGCGGAATGTCTAATGTCTGTTGAATTGACTCTCAGTAACGGCATTATGACTGTTTTTTATGCCATCATCAATAATGGTATGATAGCTCCTAATGGGACTTACTTCATCTGTGGATCCTATGCCTATTCCTGTTTACCAAAGTTGTGGCAAGGGATTGTGTTATTTGGGATATGTAGTACCTCATGTAAGACGTTCTGTGAATTCCCATTTTTCACACCGTCATAAACGTGTGAATACAGAAACAGGGAGATTCTTTGTGATTGCCTTTCCCTCATGTGGTATTTTCAAAATAGCACGGGAAGTTATTAATATGGCTAACTTTTTGTGAAATCTTTGCTAATAGAACAGTTGAGAGTCTTGAGTTAATTACTGACTGTCATTCGGACTGTGGCGATGCAAAATCGTTTGGCCCTTGATTATCTTCTTTCCGCACAAGGGGGTACATGTGCTGTTATTGGTGCCTAATGCTGTACTTACATCCCTGATCATTCTTGAGGAAATAACTAACCTAATCCAAAAGATCAGGACTGAGGGCGCTAAATATCATGATTACAATCCAGATGATTTAGGCTTAGTCATGTGGTTGTCTTCCACATTCGGTACATGGGGAAGGTTTTTGGTGAGCATGATACTTCCAATAGTGGGAGATGTGGTTATTTCTCTCATCCTCATCCAGGTTATCAAGTGTGCTATTGCCCGATGTTTGTCTGCTTAAATCCGACAGTTACGTGATAGGGGATATCGTAAGATTCATCAACCTTGTCTTTTTGGAGATGGGTGTCAGTGGTGTTCACCATAATGTGGTGGGGATCATAAGGGTCTTCATCATCACACCAAGCCTCATGATTGTGGTCAATATGCCCGTGGTAACTGTCCTCTGTGCTGTAACGAACCATGCGCTCTCAGATGTGGTATCACACCTGTTAATACCTCTTTTCTATAACTTTGTGTGAATTATATTTCTTATTGCAACAGCAAGTAAAATATGCCCTTTGTGTTTTATAGAAATGCAAGGTGTTTAACGTAAGTTATTTTATGCTTACTGCTAATGTTTTTAATTCGGTCTATTTTCTCATGTTTTCTATTGTTTTCTAAAAAGACATTTGAACTATATTTATTTTTTAAATGGTCTAGGGTGGGTATAAGAATATTTTGAAGAAATTTACACAACGCAGAGGATGAGAGGACGAGAGTACTAAACTAAATATAGTACTAATGGTCAATAGGGAATTGTCAATGTAAATAGGAGTTGGGTTTCAGTTCAACAGCTGTTTAGAATCTGTGGAATGTCAGTCCTGAACTCAGAGTTACATGTGCTATGTTTTGTACATTGAGTCGGGAGCAGGATACTTGTTATTTGGCCATTGGCCCAGTTGTACTGCAAGAACTTCTGATTGGTCAACCCCAGGCTATGGTGGGGGGTAATAAATGGCATCCTGTTCCTTGTGGAGAAAAGCTGAGGACAAGGGAGACTGAACATCTACCTCCCAGCATAACATCTATGATTTGTCCTTCTCAAATAAACCTATTTTTCTCCCCCTGATTTGCTTTGGAGTTTGTGTTATTGAAGAATAACATCATTTGCTAACAACCTACAAGCATAGATTGACCAGGTGAATCCAGGTGAAAGCCATGAGCCCTTATTGATGTAACTTGTTAAATCCACTCCAATCAGTGTAGATGAAGGGGAGGAGACAGGTAAAAAATATATATTTTTAAGCATTGAGACAATTGAGGCATGGATTGTGTATGTGTCTCATTTAGAGGGTAAATAGACAAAAAATACCAAATATTTAAGCGCATTTGAACGGGGTATGGTAGTAGGTGCCAGTTGCACCGGTTTGAGTATGTCAAGATCTGCAATGCTGGTGGGCTTTTCACAGTCAACAGTTTCCCATGTGTATCAAGAATGGTCCACCAGCCAAAGGACACCAAGGGCAAAAGAGGGTCCAACTCAATATTACGAAGGTGTACCTACAATCAATCAATCAATCAAATGTATTTTATATAGCCCTTCGTACATCAGCTGATATCTCAAAGTGCTGTACAGAAACCCAGCCTAAAACCCCAAACAGCAAGCAATGCAGGTGAACCTACTGTTTTGTACTCTCAGTGTATATTCCTATTCAGCACCACAATACATAAATTGTGTTTGTGTTGTGTCTCCATAGGATGTGTTTGGGCAGACTGGGAGTCAGCGTGGGGACGGGACATGGGGTCCCCACCAGAAAGGTATGGTGGGACGAGGAGACGTCTTTGTGGTGGACGAAGACACAGACCTGGCTGATCCAAATCTCCACGGGGGACACCTTAATCCTCAGTGGAAACCCAGCAGGCAGGGCCCTAAGGACAGCCATGAGGGCAAGCATGAGCCCTCCTCCAAACTCCTGGACGAGAACATCACCACGGACAAGAAGTCGGCAGACTCTGGAGGGAAGGGCATTGGCCTGTTTCCCGGGAAACCCTCGGATGACATCATTATTGATTTGGATCCTGTGTCTTCCTCGAAGAAGCCTTCCATTGTTAAGACTCCAATAAAGACCCCCCTGGACCCGGAGCACCCAGACTTTAACCTGTTGAGGCAGGAGGTGGAGGGGCCCCAGACCCCCTCACGGACCGCCCTCGCCCCCACCTCAGTGCCCCCTGCCACCCCTATAGAAGCTGTCACTGAGGAGAGGAGACCCACCACACACATCCCCACCCAACCTGACCCAAACCCTGACTGTGCTATCACTGTGGAAGGAGGAACAGAGCGCTCAGGCACTGTGACCATCGTATCCAGAGAAGGGGACCTGGTTCTGGGCTCTGATGGCCAGATGTATAGGGTCCAGAGAGGGCCCCCAGGCATAATGGGGCCCCCAGGAAAGGAGGTAAGTGTCTTCTGATATTTTTCATATTCCTCTCTTCACATTAGCAACTCCACAGCTCCAAATTGGCACCAAGTGTCAATGCCTTCATTACCGCATTAGTCACAGCAATCACATCAACAAGCCTCTTTAATTGGTGGAGGGGGCATGAAGCTCTGCTATCCGGCCCAATCAGAGGTTTGCCTGGTTTACAATGCCAGACCGACCGGACCACTTAGATCCTTCAGAACCAGACCCAGATGGAGCAACATCTGGCCCCGTCTGGCTTGGTCCTGGAGCTTCAGCCTGGCTATCTGTCTGTTATAAAGGCCTGGGATCACTCGACACCATTACTGTGATTAATCCCGGCTGTAGAGAACATGAATGAAGAGTAAAAGGCTCTGCAGTCGGGAAGACTGCAGTAATGAAGCACCTTCTCCTGTAAAGCAAGAATACATTATGATCTCATGGGCTCCTGGCCATGGTGATGTAAAGTTTAGAGTTTGAACAATGATACAATAATACGAAATACAGATTGAGTTTTGAGACGCTCAAAACAATCATGGTGAAACATGGTACAAGTGTCATCTATAATAGCACAGACATACAGTACCAGTCAAAAGTTTGGAAACACGTACTCATTCCGGGGTTTTTCTTTATTTGTACTATTTTCTAAGCTATGAAATAACACATGGAATCGTGTAGAAACCAAAAAAGTGTTCAACAAATCAAAAAATGTTTTATATTTGAGATTTTTTCAAAGTAGCCACCCTTTGCCTTGTTGACAGCATTGCCCACTCTGCCTTGATGACAGCTAAAATACCATTAGATTTTTTTTTTTTTTAAATGGTTCCTACATGGTTCCATATGTGTTATTTCATAGTTTTGATGTCTTCACTATTATTCTACAATGTAGAAAATAGTACAAATTAAGAAAAACCCTTGAATGAGTAGATGTGTCCAAACTTTTGACTGGTACTGTACTCTATATACATGTATGCACAACCCCCCCCCCCCCCCCAAAAAAAATACAGTGAATTAAAGGACGATAGCACTAATAATAAGGCACTAAAAATGTCTCCGTTGGAGGATAAGATGGCTTTGGCACAGGCATTGACATTATAGTTACCTGATAACATTTCACCTAGTTTATTATTTTCATCAAGACCGTTAAAATGCTCATTTTGGCTGGACAGCTGACAAAAAAAAGATCCCTAATGTCATTGTATAACCCACAGTATGATCTTACGTATCAATGGAACCAGAGTTACAAAAGGTACATACACATTTATCTATGAGAGTGTTTGTGTATCGCCCAGTCTCGATAGCGAGAGAGGCCATTTGACATTTCAATTTAGCAAACGCGCTTCTATATTGCTTGGATTTAACAGTACGTACATAAGATTATATCCCAAAAGTGCATTTGAAAAGGCACAGTTTTACTTCCAGGTTTGTTTATCCGCTAGTAGCATTTTAGTTCATTGCTCTCTAAAAGTGCTGATTCAAAAGTACTGCGTTCATTTCTAGAGGACACTTTGTCTGTATCGGTGTCGAGTCATATGGATGAAGTAATAAAAGACTTTGGTATATCAACAAAAAATATTTGCAGTAGCAGCATCACACCGTAAAAAAAAAATACACTTTTACATCGATGTTCATATGACTTTCATCTGCCAATATAAATATATATATATAGCGACTGGTGATGCCATATCCCCTGGAATAGCAGCATTTGTCATGTATTTACCTACATCAAGATCAAATCTGCAGGCATGGTTAAAAACAGCGTTAAAACAAGTCTAATATTGCTGCAGCACAAGTAATAATAGGTAGCACCAATGAATGAAACAGTTTAATGAAACATTTAAATGGTAGGCCACCCATGGCTTTAGACTTTGCAATGATGGGGCCACGGGCTCAATTCATATGGTTAGCTATTTACTTAACAGACAATGTAATAAAACACACATTAATAATCAACCCCAGATACTCACTGACAACATGCTGTATGTCAGGCCTGTGGTGTGTGTGTGTGTGTGTGTGTGTGTGTGTGTGTGTGTGTGTGTGTGTGTGTGTGTGTGTGTGTGTGTGTGTGTGTGTGTGTGTGTGTGTGTGTGTGTGTGCTTGCATGTGACAATGATAGGTGAAGCTGGTCTGGCTTTAGCCCCTGACGTAGACGACATTTCATGGAATTTTTATATCCTTGTTGCATGTAAATCTTCTGTGTTATCTAAGCTTTACGGACTCATGCTGACATGATGTGACCTACAGTGCCTTTGGAAAGTATTCAGACCCCTTGACTTTTCCACATTTTGTTATGTTACAGCCTTATTCTAAAATGAATTACATTTTAAAAATGTTCTCATCAATCTAAGCACAATACACCATAATGACGAAGCTAAAACAGGTTTTCAGAAAGTTTAGCTAATTTATATAAAAAAATATATATATTTCATAATTACATAATTATTCAGACCCTTTACTCAGTACTTTGTTGAAGCACCTTTGGCAGCAATTACAGCCTTGAGTCTTCTTAGGTATGACACTACCAGCTTAGCACACCTGTATTTTCAGTCGGAGGTCCTGAGCGCTCTGGAGCAGGTTTTCATCAGGGATCTCTCTGTACTTTGCGCCATTCATCTTTCCCTCGATCCTGACTAGTTTCCCAGTCCCTGCCACTGAAAAACACCCCCACAGCAGGATGCTGCCACCACCATGCTTCACCATAGGGATGGTGCCAGGTCACGTTTGGCATTCAGGCCAAAGAGTTCAATCTTGGTTTCATCAGACCAGAGAATCTTGTTTTTCATGGTCTAACAGTCTTTAGATGCCTTTTGGAAAAAGCAATGCGTGTTGTCATGTGCCTTTTACTGAGGAGTGGCTTCCGTCTGGCCACTCTACCATAAAGGCCTGATTGGTGGAGTGCTGCAGAGATGGGTGTCCTTCTGGAAGGTTCTCCCATCTCCACAGAGGAACTCTAGAGCTCTGTCAGAGTGACCATCGGGTTCTTGGTCACCTCCTCCGATTGCTCAGTTTGGCCGGGCGACCAGCTCTAGGGAGAGTCTTGGTGGTTCCAAACTTCTTCCATTTAAGAATGCTGGAGGCCACTGTGTTCTTGATGCCACTGTGTTCTTGGGGACCTTCAATGCTGCAGAAATGTTTTGTACCCGTCCCCAGATCTGTGCCTCAACACAATCCTGTCTCGGATCTCTACGGACAATTCCTTCAACCTCATGGCTTGGTTTTTGCTCTGACAGGCACTGTCAACTGTGGGACCTTATATAGACAGGTATGTGCCTTTCCAAATCATGTCCAATCAATTGAATTTACCACAGGTGGACTCCAATCAAGTTGTAGAAACATCTCAAGGATGATCATTGGAAACAGGATGCACCTAAGATTAATTTTCAAGTCTCATAGCATAGGGTCTGAATGCCTATGTAAATAAGCTATTTCTGTATTTTATTTGTAATAAATTAGCAAACATCTCGGAAAAAAAACTTTTTTCACTTTGCCATTATGGGCTATTGTGTGTAGATTGCTGATGATTTTTTATTTATTTAATCCCTTTTAGAAGAAAATGTGTAAAAAGTCAAGGGGTCTGAATACTTTCCGAAGGCACTGCATATGAAAGCTGACTAAAAAGACCAGAAACATTAATCTCCTCTCTTTTGTGTTGAATGTACTGGACCATATTCCTTGTGGTTGATTGGTGATGGTTGATGTTGCTGGATTGTTATTTCTCCCCACTAAGAGGAAGCCATTTTGTTGGTTGCGGTGGTCTGCTTTGCAACTACCACAGTTTCCACAGGGCAGCTGGGCCACTGTTAAATGCATGGCCATATTGCTGTGCTCTTTAGGCTTCTGAAAGCTTGTCTTTTTAGCTGGCTTAATGGGTATCTAAACTGTGGGCAGGAAGACCTCTAAAAGGTACTGACTTTTGGCTTTCATAGGAGGCGGGCTGCAGTGGAAACCCTGGTAAAGGGAAGGTTTACTGGGATCCGCTGCTCTCCTCTGACTGGCAGCCTGTCTCAGTCTGTTAATAGTGGACAGGGCGGATGTTGTAACCTATTTGGTAGCATTTGAGGATCAATGTGTTGTTTGTTGTTGTGCTTGAGCTTACTAGGGCATCGGTTACATCACATTTGATTGTATGATACAGGAACTATATGAGAAGTTGAGAGGGCTGTCCCTCTGCACCCCACTGCATCCCTGAATTAACTTGAATGAATGTCTCACATGTTCTATGATCTCTCTCTCTCTCTCTCTCTCTCTCTCTCTCTCTCTCTCTCTCTGTTGTTGTTTACGTTCTCCAGGGTTTTGCTGGCTTGCGTGGGTTCAAAGGTGACAAGGTAAGAGGAGTTGACGTTTTGGAATGGCTTGAGGTGATTTTAATCGATGACATGATGGCCTATGATGATATGCTGGGTTAGTCTGCAATGCACCTTTACTTTGTCCTACAAAATTATGGATTTGCAATCGGATCAGAGCGTGAGCAGATTTCTTTTGTGACGGCTGAAATAATAATGAATGTGTTTAGAGTTGTAAACCCCTAGCCTCTGCTGCCTCTCTTTGACTCCAAGTCCTCCTGTACATTTGTTTCCTCTCACAGTCCAATAGGACTGACTGTATCATTTCAGTTTATTCTAGGTGTAGATATTGTAACTAATACCTATTATATTTCTTACAGGGCCAGCTGGGGTCTGAGGGGCGTGCAGGGCGACAGGGGGATCCAGGCCCCCCTGGCCCACCTGGCCTGCCCTCTTTCTACCTGTGGAAGAGCACTGTTGAGGAGTGGGCTACTTTTCAGGTGAGTTGACGACCCTCATTTCACCCCGAATCCTACCCCAACGTCACCGTATCTCGCTTACCTGAAGCTGAACCTCACTCCAAACCCAACTGAAATCTGTTACACCTCAACTCCACCCCTAAATCCCAACCCCCAGCTGTAACACAACCTCACCCCAACTCCCACATTAGCTGTACCCCAACTCCAAGGGGACATACAGTCTAATGCTATAAACCTATAGACTGCCTGTGTAGGGTTGCAAAATACGGGTAACTTTCCCTAAATTCCCAGTTATTTCTGGAAACTGTTTTTGATTTCTGGAAATCCTGGGAATTTGGGGAACGTTGCCTGAATTTTGCAACCCTATTTTTACCCAGAGGTTTTCCCAGATTAGCTGTACAGTCTTTGACCCCACACTGTTGGTGCGTGTGAGCCCGTGCTCCAGCCATCCCTCATCAGTTTGATCTTCCTGCCTGCACTGAGTCTGAACACAGCTGCAGGCTGTGTAATACGGCGTGATGAAAAACTACATGGACATTATTGAATAAAGATGCGGTGTAAGAATAAAGTAGTGATGGGCGATTTGTTACACTGGGCTTTGAACTGATACTGTGCTGCAGTATCTATTGAGTGAGGATGAATATGTTTTATTTTAGCACCAGTGCTTTGTTCTGAGAGGATATGGCACTGAATAAAAGAAGGAAAAACCAAGAAATTTGACATTTGGGATTGAGGCGTAGAGCTGGATCTACAGTTCACAACCAATGTCGTGAAAGCATCTGAAAACATTGGCACTTTAATTTATGAGTGAAATGTCCCTTTAAGATGGCAATGATATGAATGATGGAACATAGGCATTAATTTTAAAAAATTGTTATGTATACATTAACTTATTTTATTTTAAAAAACTAATTCTGATTTGTGAAACTTGAAATAATCTGCCATGTCTCCATGTTTCTTCCAGCAAACTTCTTTCTACCAGTTGCTCAGCGCTGGCTGGCCTGTAAGTAATGGACATCACTCCCATGACTGGGACTAGACTGGCTGGGAATGCATCCCAAATGGCCCCCTATTCCCTATATAGTGCATTACTTTCGACCAGAGCCATATGGGTCCTGGCCAAAAATACTGCACTATAACAGGAATAGGGTGCCATTTGGAACACAATTAGGGTCTTATAGAGTATACGGGTCATAGAATACAGCAGGGTGCGTTATGGTTCTTCCTGACACTGTTCTGTTCTCTGTTTGCTTGCAGAGGGAGCAGGGACCCCCAGGACCAGCTGGGGAGATGGGGAAGCCAGGCCCACAGGTGAGTGAGACCCTTTCCCTGCATATTTGGTCCTACATTAGGTGTGGTGAAGAGTCTCATCATCTGGGTAGTATACCATGAATACTGGTTTACATGACCTGATGTAGTTGAGATGAACGCCTGATAATTCTCTCTCTCTCTATCTAGTCTACACACTCAGCAAAAGTGTTTATTAATACTGTTTGACCTCTGTGTTGTGAGTTAAACGTTTGTCTGATCTGTCCCTATCTGTCTGTCTCTATCTCTCTATCTATTCATCTCTTCTCACATCTCACCCAGGGGCCAACAGGTGATCCTGGCCAACGAGGGCCTCCAGGAGTAATGGGAGAAATGGTAAGTACTAATGATACATGAAAAAATACAGAAAAGTCTGCACACTGTATTTGGAAGGTGACCTGACGAAGAACTTCTGGATCTAAATGTTGTCGTTAAAGTGGTAATTAGGATCATATAGAGTATGCAGGCCATTCTGTTATCAAACCAAGGCCGCATCCTACAGTGCCTTATCCTAAAAAAAGAACTTTCAACTATTTCCCTCATCAATCTACAAACAATACCCTATAATGACAAAGGAAAACTAGTTTTTAGACATTTTGAAATATCACATTTATATTAGTATTCAGACCCTTTACTCAGTACTTTGTTGATGCGTCTTTGGCCGTGATTACAGCCTCGCGCCTTCTTGGGTATGACGCCACAAGCTTGGCACACCTGTATTTGGAGAGTTTTTTCCCATTCTTCTCTGCAGATCCTCTCGAGCTCTGTCAGATTGGATGGGTTTTTCATCTGTACTTTGCCTCGATCCTAACTAGTCTCCCAGTCCCTGCCACTGAAAAACACCCCCACAGCATGATGCTGCCACCACCATTTTTTATTTATTTATTTTACCTTTATTTAACTAGGCAAGTCAGTTAAGAACAAATTCTTATTTTCAATGACGGCCTAGGAACAGTGGGTTAACTGCCTGCTCAGGGGCAGAACGACAGATTTGTACCTTGTCAGCTCGGGGGTTTGAACTTGCAACCTTCCGGTTACTAGGCCAACGCTCTAACCACTAGGCTACGCTGCCGCTACCATGCTTCACCGTAGGGATGGTGCCAGGTTTCCTCCAGATGTGACGCTTGGCGTTTAGGCCGAATAGTTAAATCTTGGTTTCATAAGACCAGATAATGTTGTTGCTCATGGTCTGAGAGTTCTTCAGGGGCCTTTTGGCAAACTCCAAGCAGGCTGTCATGTTCCTTTTACTGAGGAGTGGCTTCCGTCTGGCCACTCTACCATAAAGGCCTGATTGGTGGAGTGCTGCAGAGATGGTTGTTCTTCTGGAAGGTTCTCCCATCTCCACAGAGGAACTCTGGAGCTTTGTCAGAGTGACCATCGGGTTCTTGGTCATGTCCCTGACCAAGGCCCTTCTCCCCCGATTGCTCAGTTTGGCCGGGTGGTTCCAAACTTCTTCCATTTAAGAATGATGGAAGCCACTGTGTTCTTGGGGACCTTCAATGCTGCAGAAATGTTTTGGTACCCTTCCACAGGTCTGTGCCTTGACACAATCCTGTCTCTACGGACAATTCCTTTGACCTCATGGCTCTGACATGCACTTCCAACTGTGGGACCTTTATATAGACAGGTGTGTGCCTTTCCGAATCATGTCCAATCAATTGAATTTTCCACAGGTGGACTCCAATGAAGTTGTAGAAACATCTCAAGGATGATCAATGGAAACAGGATGCACCTGAACTATATGTTGGGGTCTCATAGCAAAGGGTCTGAATGGTTGAATATTTGTAAATAAGGTATTTCTGTTTTTATTTTTAATACATTTGCTAACATTTCTTAGAAACTGTTTTTGCTTTGTCATTATGGGGTATTGTGTATAGACTGCTGATGGGTATTGCGTGTAGACTGTATTGTGTGTATACTGTATTTATTTAATAAATTTTTGAATTAGATTGTAATGTAACAAAATGTGGCAAAAGTCAAGGGGTCTGAATACTTTCTGAAGGCACTGTAAAATGTTACCCTATTCCTTTTGGGCCCTGGTCAAAAGTAGTTCACTAAATAGGGAATAGGGTGCCATTTTGGGTGCAGAGAGGCTTTGCCGTGTTGTGTCTTAGCCTGTCAGAGACCTTAGCTGACTGAGCAGTAAAGTAAAGCACAGACGCTATGGCCTAACAAGATGGCCCACATCAAATACTGCTGAGATTTTGGGTACAGCTGTAAACACTTCCTCTCCCTCCCCAATACAAGACAATACGGTGTCTGGACTGTGTGGCACACACGTGGCGTGGAGAATGGCTGTATTGTGTGTGTGTGAATGACCATTGTGGCAATTAGAACATCAAGGAGTTAGAATTCCTGGGGATAATAACTAAAGTGTGAATGTATGCCGATGACTGAAGTTGTTTCATAAGTCCGCAATCTAGATCCCTGTCTCATTGAAGATCTTGATCACTTTTCTAGCCTCTGTGGACTAAAACCTCATTATGACAAGTGTACCATATTAAGTATTGGATCGTTAAAAGACACAGTGTTACACTACCTTGTAGTTTACCAATCAAATGGGGGGAAGTAGACATACTTGGTATTCACAACTCAAAAAATATAAAGGAACTTACCACAATGAATTTCGATAGAAAGTTAGCAAAAAGAGATAAGATTCTGCAACCATGGAGAGGTAAATACTTGTCTATTTGTGAAAAAATCATATTGATTAACTCTTTGTTCCTATCACAGTTGACTTACTTACTAATGGGGCTTGCCAAGTCCAGACGACTCGTTTTTTTACATCGTTTGAGCAAAAAATATTTCATTTTATTTGGAATGCTAAGACAGACAAAATTAAACGTCCGAATTTATACCATGAATATGAGTTTGGGGGGCTAGAATTATTAAATATTAAAGCTTTAAACCTCTCACTAAAAGCTTCAATAATACATAAATTATACTTAAACCCAAAATGGTTCTCCAGTAGATCATTAAGAAAGGCTCCTCCTTTGTTGAAAAATTGACTTTTTGCCTTTATACAGATTACAACTTCTCATTTCCGACTAACTGAAAAGGAAACTTTGTTTAAAGTATCGCCCTTTCTTAAACAAGCCATACTTGGCTGGTTACAATTTCAGTTTTATCCTCCTGAAAATATAGAACAAATAGTACAACAAATGGTATGGTTAAACTCAAATATGCTGATTAATAATAAAAAAAACATTCTTTATGGAAAAATGTTTTAAAATTGTATTATATTTATTCATGATGTTAATAAATGTTATTTCACATATGCAGCTATCGAAAGTATATGGGAATATCTGCTCAAACCAAACTTATAACCAACTGATTGCAGCACTACCACAAAAATGGAGGAGGCAAGTGGAAAAGGGAGAAAGTAGGGAACTTGTTCGCCTGTCGTATATTAAAGATACAAATTGGCTGAAAGGAATTGGCATAAATAGAAATATATACCCGTTTCATTTGAGGACAAAAATGTTGATAGCTGCGCTATATAAATAACATAATAATACTCATAGGAAAGGTTTTCATTATTAGCTCACAATCTGTGGATACTATACGATTAGAAAGATTCAACATTTATGTAAAACATCACAGCACAATTGACAAATATATGGCACATGGAAACCAAACGAGGGTGGTCTATGGTGATAGGTGGGATGGGCTGAGAGTGGCCGAGGGGTGGTCTATGGTGATAGGTGGGATGGGCTGAGAGTGGCCGAGGGGTGGTCTATGGTGATAGGTGGGATGGGCTGAGAGTGGCCGAGGGGTGGTCTATGGTGATAGGTGGGATGGGCTGAGAGTGGCCGAGGGGTGGTCTATGGTGATAGGTGGGATGGGCTGAGAGTGGCCGAGGGGTGGTCTATGGTGATAGGTGGGATGGGCTGAGAGTGGCTGAGGGGTGGTCTATGGTGATAGGTGGGATGGGCTGAGAGTGGCCGAGGGGTGGTCTATGGTGATAGGTGGGATGGGCTGAAAGTGGCCGAGGGGTGGTCTATGGTGATAGGTGGGATGGGCTGAGAGTGGCCAAGGGGTGGTCTATGGTGATAGGTGGGATGGGCTGAGAGTGGCTGAGGGGTGGTCTATGGTGATAGGTGGGATGGGCTGAGAGTGGCCGAGGGGTGGTCTATGGTGATAGGTGGGATGGGCTGAGAGTGGCTGAGGGGTGGTCTATGGTGATAGGTGGGATGGGCTGAGAGTGGCCAAGGGGTGGTCTATGGTGATAGGTGGGATGGGCTGAGAGTGGCTGAGGGGTGGTCTATGGTGATAGGTGGGATGGCTGAGAGGCGGGTTTAAACAGCTTATGTTTGATAATGAATTATTGTTATGTAATTGCTTTATATAGAAGTACCATGTATGTAAAATGTGAATGCAAAATGAGTATGTAAAATGTATATGTAAAAATGCATTACGTTGGTGGCTTACCTCTGAAGATAAGCTGGGTTAGTCCTTGATGGGAGACCAGATGCTGCTGGAAGTGGTGTTGGAGGGCCGGTAGGATGCACTCTTTCCTCTGGTTTAAAAAACAATATCCCAATACATCATGGTAGTGATTGGGGACATTGACCTGTGTAGGGTGCCACCTTTCGGATGGGATATTAAACGGGTGTCCTGACTCTCTGTGGTCACTAAAGATTCCATACCACTTATAGTAAGAGTAGGGGTGTTAACCCCGGTGTCCTGGCTAAATTCCCAATCTGGCCCTCATATCATCATGGCCACCTAATCCTCCCCATCTTCCAATTGGTTCTTTCCTCTCTCCTGTAACTATTCCCCAGGTTGTTGCTGTGAATGCAAATGTGTTCTCAGTCAACTTTCCTGGTAAAATAAGGGTTAAATACAATAAATAAATGTACAATATCAATCACTGTTCAGGCCCAGAAATATAACAGTTCACAGACTCCACACTGCTAACAGGTGTTTAAGCTTTCAGATATGTACATGGTCTCCACCTGTTTGCAGGGCAGTGTTATTGATGACAAGGAGGTCTGAAGTCTAGCTTCTTATCCTCTTGATAAGCTCTCAGTGCCACCCTGTTGGGCAGGAATAGTGCCAGGAGGTTCATCAAATGGCACCCTATTCCTATATAGTGCACCACTTTTGACCAGTGCCCTATAGAAATAGGGTGCCATTTGGGATGCATCCTCACTGTCACAGGTCCACACAGCCTCTGATTGGGTGGTGGTGTCTCTTTCACAGATCCACAGCCTCTGGTTGGGTGGTGGTGTTTCTGTCACAGTCCACAGCCTCTGATTGGGTGATGGTATCTATTGTTTTGCAGGGTGAGCCGGGGCCAAATGGCGTGGCGGGCAGAGCAGGGCTCCATGGGAAAGATGGAGCGAATGGGCAGGACGGTCAGCCTGGGACGCTGGGTGATCCCGGGCGACAGGTGAGGGCACCACTCAGTGACTTATTACGTGATAACTTTCTGTTCTCAGAAACAACCATTCTAGCCTCCAACAGCACCCTATTCCATATTTAGTGCACTAATTTTAACCAGGGCCTAGGGCTGTTACTCGACCATATTACCGCCACACCGGTGGTCACGGGTCATGAAGGCAATCAAACCGTTTAGTCACGGTAATTAGGCTTTTCCAAGCTCTAATGCTGCTGATGGTAATTTGTACAAACTTGCTAACTGCCTGGTATTCAGCACTCTATTGTCCCTCTAATCACTCTGACATCAATGCAAATGTAATTGAAAATCTAATCAAACACTTCATGAGAACCCATGACCTCATGTTGCGCAACATTTCTAAAACAGTGATGGCCTCTATTAAAAAGAGGAGGACAGAGCTTGAGAGGATCTGCAGAGAAGAATGGGATAAACTCCCCAAATACAGGTGTGCCAAGCTGATAGCATCATACCCAAGAAAACTTGAAGCTGTAATCGCTGCCAGTGGTGCTTCAACAAAGTACTGAGTAAAGGGTCTGAATACTTATGTACATTTGACATTTCCAATTTTTTTTTTTACATTTGCAAAAATTTCGAAAAACTTTTTGGGCTTTTTTTTTGTTGTGTGTGTGTATATTGATGAGGAACATATTTGATTGAATTCATTTTGGAATATTGCTGTAATGTAAGAAAATGTGGAAAACGTCAAGGGGTCTGAATACTTCCCGAATGCACTGTATATTATTTAGTATATGTAAGGACAAGGTTAAATTAACAATAGTCTGATAGGTGACAATATTAGCCTATCACTTGTGAAGTATATATTATCACTTGTGAATGATGCCCAGCGTAAGGCAAGAAACAATGCCTTTTTTTGTTGTTGACTTTTTCTAATCATAGTCACACACCTCATGTAGCCTAGCCCATAGGCCTATATGTTTTGATAAGGTTTGTAAAGTCGCCAAATAACTTCTTAAAATTAAGCACAAGAATCTGCTTTACAGGGGCTGTAGAGGCTAACTGGCATTCATAAGCAGCGCGTGAGTTTCAAGTTTGGGGAAGATTATTTTCACCATAAAAACGGCACTTTTATAATAAAAGCATTACATGCATAATTACATTTGTGGTCACTTTTGATAATGGTGTTTTCCCGCTAATGGAACATTCGAGCTTATAGCCTACTGCAGTGTGCACATTGCTGCTCTTATAATGTGAAGAAATATCCTGATAGTTTATCAACATTTTAAGCTAAACGTTCTGATCTGTTGTTTCAGCCTCATTGCTTAAAAAAGTTTTTGGGATGCTAGTGGTTGTATTATTCCAAACATTGTGTTACGGTGCGTGAATGAGGACCCAAAAGCGAATTAACTTAAACAGAGCTTCTTTAATTACCAAACATAGGTAGGCTCAGACGGACCGGCAGATTCCGACAGGACAAGACAAGGTTACAGCAAACATGACGACAGTCTGGTTCAGGCATGAAACACAACAAACAAGAATCCGACAAAGACAGGAGCAGAAACAGAGAGAGATATAGGGACCTAATCAGAGGGAAAAAGGGAACAGGTGGGAAAAGGGGTGACGAGGTGGTTAGGAGGAGACAAGGCACAGCTGGGGGAAAGAGGGGGAGAAAAGGTAACCTAACAACGACCAGCAGAGGGAGACAGGGTGAAGGGAAAGGACAGAGACAAGACACAACATGACAGTACATGACAGTACCCCCCCACTCACCGAGCGCCTCCTGGCGCACTCGAGGAGGAAACCTGGCGGCAACGGAGGAAATCCTCGATCAGCGCACGGTCCAGCACGTCCCGAGAGGGAACCCAACTCCTCTCCTCAGGACCGTACCCCTCCCAATCTACGAGGTACTGGTGACCACGGCCCCGAGGACGCATGTCCAAAATTCTACGGACCCTGTAGATGGGTGCGCCCTCGACAAGGATGGGGGGGGGGGGGGGAAGACGAGCGGGGGCGCGAAGGACGGGCTTGATGCAGGAGACATGGAAGACCGGGTGGACGCGACGAAGGTATCGCGGAAGAAGAAGTCGAACTGCGACAGGATTAATGACCCGAGAAATACGGAACGGACCAATGAACCGCGGGGTCAACTTGCGAGAAGCCGTCTTAAGGGGAAGGTTCTGAGTGGAGAGCCAAACTCTCTGACCGCGACAATATCTAGGACTCTTAGTTCTACGCTTATTAGCAGCCCTCACAGTCTGCGTCCTATAACGGCAAAGTGCAGACCTGACCCTCTTCCAGGTGCGCTCGCAACGTTGGACAAAAGCCTGAGCGGAGGGGACGCTGGACTCGGCGAACTGAGATGAGAACAGCGGAGGCTGGTACCCGAGGCTACTCTGAAAAGGAGATAGCCCGGTCGCAGACGAAGGAAGCGAGTTGTGGGCGTATTCTGCCCAGGGGAGCTGTTCTGACCAAGACGCAGGGTTGCGAAAAGAAAGACTGCGTAAGATGCGACCAATAGTCTGATTGGCCCGTTCTGCTTGACCGTTAGACTGGGGGTGAAAGCCGGAAGAGAGACTGACGGAAGCCCCAATCAAACGGCAAAACTCCCTCCAAAATTGAGACGTGAATTGCGGACCTCTGTCCGAAACGACGTCTGACGGAAGGCCATGAATTCTGAAAACATTCTCGATGATGATTTGTGCCGTCTCTTTAGCAGAAGGAAGCTTAGCAAGGGGAATGAAATGAGCCGCCTTAGAGAACCTATCGACAACCGTAAGAATAACAGTCTTCCCCGCTGACGAAGGCAGTCCGGTGACAAAATCTAAGGCGATGTGAGACCACGGTCGAGAGGGAATAGGAAGCGGCCTGAGACGGCCGGCAGGAGGAGAGTTACCGGACTTAGTCTGCGCGCAGACCGAACAAGCAGCCACGAAACGACGCGTGTCATGCTCCCGGGTGGGCCACCAAAAACGCTGGCGAATGGAAGCAAGCGTACCCCGAACGCCAGGGTGGCCGGCTAACTTGGCAGAGTGAGCCCACTGAAGAACGGCCAGACGAGTAGGAACGGGAACGAAAAGAAGGTTCCTAGGACAAGCGCGCGGCGACGGAGTGTGAGTGAGCGCTTGCTTTACCTGCCTCTCAATTCCCCAGACAGTCAACCCGACAACACGCCCCTCAGGGAGAATCCCCTCGGGGTCAGTGGAGGCTACTGAAGAACTGAAGAGACGAGACAAAGCATCAGGCTTGGTGTTCTTAGAGCCCGGACGATAAGAAATCACGAACTCGAAACGAGCGAAAAACAGCGCCCAACGCGCCTGACGCGCATTAAGTCGTTTGGCAGAACGGATGTACTCAAGGTTCCTATGGTCAGTCCAAACGACAAAAGGAACGGTCGCCCCCTCCAACCACTGTCGCCATTCGCCTAGGGCTAACCGGATGGCGAGCAGTTCGCGGTTACCCACATCATAGTTACGTTCCGACGGCGACAGGCGATGAGAAAAATACGCGCATGGGTGGACCTTGTCGTCAGAGAGGGAGCGCTGAGAAAGAATGGCTCCCACGCCCACCTCTGACGCGTCAACCTCGACAACGAACTGTCTAGAGACGTCAGGTGTAACAAGGATAGGAGCGGATGTAAAACGATTCTTGAGGAGATCAAAAGCTCCCTGGGCGGAAACGGACCACTTAAAGCACGTCTTGACAGAAGTAAGGGCTGTGAGAGGAGCTGCCACCTGACCGAAATTACGGATGAAACGACGATAGAAGTTCGCGAAGCCGAGAAAGCGCTGCAGCTCGACGCGTGACTTAGGGACGGGCCAATCAATGACAGCTTGGACCTTAGCGGGATCCATCTTAATGCCTTCAGCGGAAATAACAGAACCGAGAAATGTGACGGAGGAGGCATGAAAAGTGCACTTCTCAGCCTTCACAAAAAGACAATTCTCTAAAAGGCGCTGGAGGACACGTCGAACGTGCTGAACATGAATCTGGAGTGACGGTGAAAAAATCAGGATATCGTCAAGGTAAACGAAAACAAAGATGTTCAGCATGTCTCTCAGGACATCATTGACTAATGCCTGAAAGACAGCTGGAGCGTTAGCGAGGCCGAAAGGAAGAACCCGGTATTCAAAGTGCCCTAACGGAGTGTTAAACGCCGTCTTCCACTCGTCCCCCTCCCTGATGCGCACGAGATGGTAAGCGTTACGAAGGTCCAACTTAGTGAAAAACCTGGCTCCCTGCAGGATCTCGAAGGCTGAAGACATAAGAGGAAGCGGATAACGATTCTTCACTGTTATGTCATTCAGCCCTCGATAATCTATGCAGGGGCGCAGAGACCCGTCCTTCTTCTTGACAAAAAAAAACCCCGCTCCGGCGGGAGAGGAGGAGGGGACTATGGTACCGGCGTCAAGAGCTACAGACAAATAATCTTCGAGAGCCTTACGTTCGGGAGCCGACAGAGAGTATAGTCTACCCCGGGGGGGGGGTGGTTCCCGGAAGGAGATCAATACTACAATCATACGACCGGTGTGGAGGAAGAGAGGTGGCCTGGACCGACTGAACACCGTGCGCAGATCGTGATATTCCTCCGGCACCCCTGTCAAATCACCAGGCTCCTCCTGTGAAGAAGAGACAGAGGAAACAGGAGGGATAGCAGACATTAAACATTTCACATGACAAGAGACGTTCCAGGAGAGGATAGAATTACTAGACCAATTAATGGAAGGATTATGACAAACTAGCCAGGGATGGCCCAAAACAACAGGTGTAAAAGGTGAACGAAAAATTAAAAAAGAAATGGTTTCACTATGATTACCAGAAACAGTGAGGGTTAAAGGTAGCGTCTCACGCTGAATCCTGGGGAGAGGACTACCATCCAGGGCGAACAAGGCCGTGGGCTCCTTTAACTGTCTGAGAGGAATGTCATGTTCCCGAGCCCAGGTCTCGTCCATAAAACAGCCCTCCGCCCCAGAGTCTATTAAGGCACTGCAGGAAGCTGACGAACCGGTCCAGCGTAGATGGACCGACAAGGTAGTGCAGGATCTTGATGGAGAGACAGGAGTAGTAGCGCTCACCAGTAGCCCTCCGCTTACTGACGAGCTCTGGCCTTTTACTGGACATGAAGTGACAAAATGACCAGCGGAACCGCAATAGAGACAGAGGCGGTTGGTGATTCTCCGTTCCCTCTCCTTAGTCGAGATGCGGATACCTCCCAGCTGCATGGGCTCAGCACCCAAGCCGGCAGAGGAAGATGGTAGTGATGCGGAGAGGGGGGCAACGGAGAACGCGAGCTCCTTTCCACGAGCTCGGTGACGAAGATCAACCCGTCGCTCAATGCGAATAGCGAGTTCAATCAAGGAATCCACGCTGGAAGGAACCTCCCGGGAGAGAATCTCATCCTTTACCTCTGCGCGGAGACTTGGGTGGCCAGGGTCTCAACGGCATGTCGAGCAGCAGACACTTCCTGCTCGTGTCTGCCTAGCATCGCTCCCTGGATCCCGACGGCTGAGTGGAGAGGATCCGAAGTCGCTGGGTCCATTCTTGGTCGGATTCTTCTGTTACGGAGCGTGAATGAGGACCCAAAAGCGAATTAACTTAAACAGAGCTTCTTTAATTACCAAACATAGGTAGGCTCAGACGGACCGGCAGATTCCGACAGGACAAGACAAGGTTACAGCAAACATGACGACAGTCTGGTTCAGGCATGAAACACAACAAACAAGAATCCGACAAAGACAGGAGCAGAAACAGAGAGAGATATAGGGACCTAATCAGAGGGAAAAAGGGAACAGGTGGGAAAAGGGGTGACGAGGTGGTTAGGAGGAGACAAGGCACAGCTGGGGGAAAGAGGGGGAGAAAAGGTAACCTAACAACGACCAGCAGAGGGAGACAGGGTGAAGGGAAAGGACAGAGACAAGACACAACATGACAGTACATGACACATTGTCCCACATTATGTTTGGAATATTTATTTCTCGCACAGAATAGAATAGGGAAACTTTTGTACTATGGAGGATAGTAGATTGACATAGGCTAGTGTTTTTGCAGTTCGTAAGGCCTACTAATCTTGTTGGCTGACAAAAAGTAAATGTGGACTGTTCTTCCAATATCTTCAATATGCACCACGGAATTGGATAATGACCCGCGCAGTTGTGTCCCCAATGTTTCTGTCTTCCCTTGTAGCCTGTGAGAAAGACCCAATCACGTGATGGAGCGCCATGTGAGTGAGAGGCACTCTGGGAGAAGGGAATAATAATTATTATATTCAGCTCAAGGTCACAATGGCCACTGGCCGCAAAATACATGGATTTTTTCAGGGGGCATTACAGGCACACAAAAGAGATATCGCCAGATAATTCGAGGCATTATCAAGTACTGGTCAAATTGTGAATGAGAGACTGATGAAGTGTGTACAACCTGCGCAAAAAAACAAAGCAGAGCTCATGCCTTTCATGCAACTTTTTTTCAAATCATCATTAGAGTCATATCATGCAGCCTTACAATGTATTACAAATTTAAACATATAGCCCAACGTTTGTAGAAGAACTAAAGTTACATTAAGAACTCTAAATGAAGCATATAGGAGTACCTATTTCTTTGTTAACCGCTCAACACAGAATAGCGCAGTCCCTCAAATCCTTTGGAGAAAATATCCATTCTATTGTATTCAGCTTTTTTCAATTGTATTCTTCATACTATACAATTATATAAAATAATGGCACAGATTTCTATGCAAATCTTGTCTGCTAAATGAGCTATTGTAGCCAGATCAGGACCTAACATAAGGCCAACTCAGAGTATACTATTCTGTTCTTCTGAAATAGACTACATTTCCTTCATATCATGTTTCTTTAGACCTGTCTAAAATAAATAATGGATTTATGGTGAAGGTGTAGGCTATATTACATGGATTTATGGTGAAGGTGTAGGTTAAGGCTATATTACATGGATTTATGGTGAAGGTGTAGGTTAAGGCTATATTACATGGATTTATGGTGAAGGTGTAGGTTAAGGCTATATTACATGGTTTTATTCAACCTTTTTAAATGTAGTTCTTCCAAATGTCTGCATCAGTGGCTTGTAGGCTATGTGTTGAAGGAGCTAAATGTGTTTATGTTAATTGCCGTAAAAACAGTAGTTATTTGCTTGGCAATCACCGGCTGACAACATTTCTGTGACGGCTACAGCCCTACCAGGGTCTTAAGGGCCCCATTCCCTAAGTAGTGCACTATATATGGAATAGGGTGTCATTTCGGATGCAATATCTCTGATTATATCAATGATTGCTGTCTCATTTTGCTTAGGGACCCTTCGGGTACAGGGGAGACGGCGGTTCCAAGGGAGAAAAGGGGGAGGAGGTAAGGGGGTTGGACAGTGAAACATTGGCATTATGAATTCTGAAACATGGGTCTAATGAAGAGTACTAATCAAGAGCATAAGTCGTTAACACTTTCTATGAAGTACATATAGTACCAGTCAAAAGTGTGGACACACCTACTCATTCCAGGGTTTTTCTTTATTTATTTATTTTTTTTTCATTGTAGAATAATAGTGAAGACATAAAAACTATGAAATAACACATATGGAATCATGTAGTAACCAAAAAGTGTTAAACGAAACAAAATATATTTTAGATTTTAGATTATTCAAAGTAGCCACCCTACAATATTCTACAATATAGAAAATAGTAAAGAAAACTTCTGGAATGAGTAGGTGTGTCCAAACTTTTGACTGGTACTGTATGTATAATGCTTTTTAACGATCTTTATAATGCCTCATAGGGCCTTATTGGAGCAATGGGTCGAAGAGGCCGAATGGGAGAACGAGGCGAGAAGGTAATTTTGACTGAAGTAGGATTGTTTTGTAATTACTAGAGTACCAGACTGACTTTTATCGATCTCCAGTCTTTACCAGTCAATATTATTACTTTGAATATGCTGCCTCTTAGTGGTAAGAGTAAGTACTATGAGATCTGACTGTTCTGGTACAGTTTACATTACATTTATCTTGATTTTCTTTTCTCATATCCCTGTAATGCTCAGTATGCATGTTGCTGATGACCTTTGTGTGAATAGTCCTCTCAATTGAAAGCTGAGTATCTGATCTTTGTTTGTCCTGTAGGGTTCCATTGGTTTACCAGGCCGTCGCGGTTTTGTTGGTCCACGTGTAAGTGTTTCTCTCACCGTATGCGTACCAAATAGCGCCCTATTCCTTTTATAGTGCACAATTTTTGACCAGAACCCTAAAGGTTTACTGTGTCTGTGTTCTCTTCAGGGACCTCAGGGAGTCAGAGGGGCCACTGGCCCAGAGGGGCTCCCCGGCCCTGATGTGAGTGACCCACAGTAACAATACTACAAACAAATAAACTGGTACTTACTGGCCATTGTTTATCACTAAAGTTGAGTGTGTCATTAACTTGTGTCCATGTGTTTGTGACTTTCCAGGGGGAGGCTGGGTTTGATGGGCCTCCAGGGACTCCTGGGTCAATGGTGAGTAGACAGGCAACAGGAGTCTGGACTTTCCCTACTATATATTCCAACATACAGTAAAACACATTATTCTAGTGGGCCCCAATTCCAAATGCTACTGTATGTCAGTCACCCCACATCATATCACTCAGTGTGTGTATTTGTGTTTTGTACAGGGAGCCGCTGGTTTCACAGGCTCTGTCGGCGCTCAGGGAGTTAACGGCTCAAAGGTGAGATTACATTTTGATCCCAGGACACGACGGTCCTCCCATTATTTTAGATAATGTATAAACTTAGCACCTACAGTATTTTATTGGTAGCTCTTTCTGAGTACACTCGTAGAAAGAAATGTGCTATCTAGAACTATGTTCTTAATCTGTCCCCATAGAAGAACACTTTTTGATTACAGGAAGAACTCTTTTGGATTCCATGTAGGACCCTTTCCACAGAGAGTTTGACATGGAAACCAAAAGGGTTCTACGTGGACTCAAAAAGGGTTCTCCCTGGAAACAAAAAGGGTTCTCTTATGGGGACAGCCGATTTAAAAAAAAAAAAAAACGAAGTGCATGACAGTCTTTGCCAAAGGTAACCTGCATTTATCTTCTAGGGAGAGTTGGGCCTTGTTGGAGTTGTTGGCCCCAGAGGCCCACAGGTAAGAGGAGACGTTTGTCTTGTTGTGTTTTCTTGCCTGAAGTTGGGTCACATTCAACAGAACTCCATGCTCTATGCTTGTTAGACTATAAAGTAAATATTTCTGTTTATTTCACCAGGGGCCCCAGGGTTTAGATGGTGAGAGTGGGCCTCCAGGTCTCAGGGGAATTCAGGTCAGTCTCAATCAGCTGCACAACTTTCCCTAACAGAGACTTGGGACCAGATGATTGTCTTTGGAAACGTGTTTTTCGGAGGGATTTCTCACCAAAGTAACGTCTAATATCTGGGGTTAAAGGTCATCTGTACGCTTTTATATTTTCACAGGGACAGCTTGGGATGAGTGGTGCCGCTGGTCCGAAAGGTGACCCTGTAAGTCTCTCCTCTCTTCACTGGTTAAGTTCATTCTGCTCTCGTAAAACAAACTACTATACCTGTCTCTCTCCAACCCCCTTGCTTCCTTCCTTTCTCTGTCTTCCTCAGGGACCAATGGGGATGATGGGTATCCGGGGTGAGCTAGGGTTCGAGGGACCCATGGTGAGTAGCATAGTACCCAGTGGACTGACCACCTTCACCACACTTTGCCTGCCAGAGACACATACTCACACAGCAACCTCACAGTGCCCCCATGTGGCAGAGCTCTGTCACAGTGTTAGGCTACAGATTATAATACGCTTTGTGTATCCCATGTCCTACATCTTCTAGCTTTTATGGGTTGTGGTAGAGCTGGTCTAAGCTAATGGATGAAAGGCTCTAACTTAAGAAAGTAAACCCACTTTAAAATGGGCAAGTCAAGGTCACTTTTATGTCTGGATGATGGCCACACTGTATCTTGGTATGATATCAAATGACTCATTTTGGAGAGGTTGTAAACTGCTAGAATGCCATAGATCCCACCCCAGGCGGATTGCATGTGAGTTTAACTCTGGCTGTTATCCAGACCTTCTCTTGGCGATGTTTAGGTTGACAGCTCCTCCAGTTTTCACTTTATTCTACACAGACACTACGTTGCCTTCGGAAAGTATTCAGACCCCTTGACTTTTTCCAAATGTTGTTAACGTAGGTTACATCCTTATTCTAAAATGTATTTTTTTTAAATGTCCTTATCAATCTACTAACCCTAACCCTAACTCCATGATGACGAAGCAGAAACAGATTTTTCTTCTTTTTTTTGCTAATAATATTACAAATAGAAAAAAACGGAAATAACATTTACAGAAGTATTCAGACCCTTTACTCAGTACTTTGTTGAAACACCTTTGGCAGCGATTACAGCCTTGAGTCTTCTTGGGTATGATGATACAAGCTTTGCACACCTGTATTTGGGGAGTTTCTCCCATTCTTCTCTGCAGATCCTCTCAAGCTCTGTCAGGTTGGAGGTGGAGCGTAGATGCACCGCTATTTTCAGGTCTCTCCAGAGATGTTAGATTGGGTTCAAGTCCGGGCTCTGGCTGAGCCACTCAAGGACATTCAGAGACTTTTTCCGAACCCACTCCTGCGTTGTCGTGTCTGTGTGCTTAGGGTCGTTGTCCTTATGGGAGATGAACTGTTGTCCCAGTCTGAGGTCCTGAGCGCTCTGGAGCAAGTTTTCATCAATAATCTCTCTGTACTTTGCTCCATTCATCTTTGCCTCGCTCCTGACTAGTCTCCCAGTCACTGCTGGTGAAAAACACCCCCACAGCATGATGCTGCCAACACCATGCTTCACCGTAGGGATGGTGCCAGGTTTCCTCCAGATGGGACTCTTGGCATTCAGGCCAAAGAGTTTAATCTTGGTTGCATCAGACCAGAGATTCTTGTTTCTCATGGTCTGAGTCCTTTAGGTGCCTTTTGGCAAACTCCAAGCGGGCTGTCATGTGCCTTTTACTGAGGAGTGACTTCTGTCCGGACACTCTACCATAAAGGCCTGATTGTTGGAGTGCTGCAGAGATGGTTGTCCTTCTGGAAGGTTCTCCCATCTCCACAGAGGAACTATAGAGCTCTGGTCAGAGTGACCATCGGGTTCTTGGTCACCTCCCTGACCCAGGCACTTCTCCCCCGATTGCTCAGTTTGGCCGGGCGGCCAGCTCTAGGAAGAATCTTGGTGGTTCCAAACTTCTTCCATTTAAGAATGATGGAAACCACGGTGTTCTTGGGGACATTCAATGCTGCAGAAATGTTTTGTACCCTTCCCCAGATCTGTGCCTTGACACAATCCTGTCTCGGAGCTCTACGGACAATTCCTTCGACCTCATGGCTTGGTTTTTGCTCTGACATGAACTGTCAACTGGGGGACCTTAGATAGACGGGTGTCTGCATTTCCAAATCATGTCCAATCAAATGAATGTACCACAGGTGGACCCCTATCAAGTTGTGGAAATGTCTCAAGGATGATCAATGGAAACAGGATACACCTGATGTCAATTTTTAGAAACCTGTTTTTCGCTATGTCATTATGGGGTATTGTGTGTAGATTGCTGCAGATTAGTAATTCTTTTTTTATTTCAGCTATTTTAGACAGGCTGTAACATAACAAAATATGGAAAAAGTCTAGGGGTCTGAACACTTTCCGAATGCCCTGTATATCTCTTATATTATGCTGTTATCAGATGGTGTGTCATAAAAAATGTGTCAGTCAGTGTGGCCGAAGTGTGGCTATAGATCAGACAAAAGATCAAAAGATCATCATGAAAGGGAAGATTTGGTGGAGCTGTGATTTCTCTCCATCCTCTACTTGAAGTGAGAAAAATGAACTAAAAGGAACTAACGCTTCAATCCATTCTCTGTCACTCTTTGATTGAAGGGCCCACTGGGAATACAAGGTCCAATGGGTTTCCCTGGTATTACTGTAAGTATTAGTACTGCATTTACTGATATTTATTTAGAATTAGATGGAATCCATTTTTGTGCTGTCCTTGGAGTGATTCAAAACACTATGAAGGACCAGGTTGCATGCTTTTCAGCTACTTACTTTACTTGCCCTCGTCTGACAACTGACCCCTCACCTCTGACCTCTACAGGGAAAAAGAGGACCAGATGGGGATAAGGGAGACCCTGGACCAAAGGGGGAGAGAGTAAGAACCCGGTCTCTGGTGACCTGTACACATTCCGCAAAACTAAAGCTGTTGATTCATACTTTTTACGTCTATTGTGAGTTACCCGTTTATCTGTTTCTGTCTCTCTCTCTCTCTCTCGCTCTCTATCTCTCTCTCTCTCTCTCTCTCTCTCTCTCTCTCTCTCTCTCTCTCTCTCGCTCTCTATCTCTCTCTCTCTCTCTCTCTCTCTCTCTCTCTCTCTCTCTCTCTCTCTCTCTCTCTCTCTCTCTCTCTCTCTCTTGTTCTATCTCTCAGGGTGTTCAGGGTGCTTCGGGTATCCAAGGGCCTCAGGGAGAGAGGGGTCCCAGTGGCCCCCCTGGCTTTACAGGGCTCAAAGGTCAATCTGGCACTAAAGGCATTGAGGTAGGCAGCCTCTCTGCCTTATCACTGTATCTAAAGTTATAGACTGACACTTTACCAGTGGAAGACTGATGGATTTTGGATCTTTTCTTTCAGGGGGAGAATGGAGAAACTGGCCCTCAGGGAAAACTGGGCAGAGAGGGGCTGAAGGTCAGAGAAGACTTCAGAAAGGAATGCATCATAATGAATGTAACATTTTGAATGTCATTATTTCATCAGTCTGCCTGTTAGGATTGGTCAAAATGATGATTCAACTGTGGATTTCATGTCCTGAAATAGTGTCCCAAATGGCAACCTATTCCCGGCCTGTGTAGTGCACTACTTTTGACCAGTCCTATGGGGTGCCATTTGGAACATGTAGTGTATTAAATATCTCTGTGTTTCTTTGAAGGGGAATAGAGGGACAGATGGGCGCAACGGCAAGCCTGGACACAGAGGGAACAAGGTAGGACACTCTCCCATTGAATGTGTTTATGAAGGTTGCTAAATTCCAGTAACATTTCCAAAATGTCCAGGTTATCCAGCATTTCTAGGATATGTCATTTCTGGGAATTATTGGAAAGTTTCTGGAATTTTGCAACCCTAGTATTAAGTAAAGCGTGATTTAAGTTCTGCGTATGATATTTGAATGGTATTCTGATTGCCACTGCCCTCTTTTGCCCAGGGTCGCGTGGGTCAGAGAGGGAATGTTGGCCAGCCTGGTCAACCGGTAAGCACAGAACATTCACAGTGTGTGTGTGTGTGTGTGCTGCTGAGGGGAGGACGGCTCATAGTAATAGCGGGAATGGAGTGAATGGAATGGTATCAACCACATGGAAACCATACATTTGATAAAATTCCATGGACTCCTCCCCTCAGCAGCCTCCACTGGTGTGTGTGGAGGGACAGATCTGTCTCCTCAGTAATATAGCTAAGTGTTAACACTCCAGATGCTAACACTTGATTGGTGATAAAGGGTATCCAAGGTTGTACGGGCTTATCTAATGGAGCTAACTAAAAACTAATATGAACGACGGAATCACAGTACACTTATTATTGTGTGTGTGTGTGTGTGTGTTTCCACTTGTTTCCAACAGGGCTTGCCAGGCCCTCCCGGGACAGAGGGACCAGAAGGAAAGCCTGGTACACAGGTTCCCATTCTATATCATATTTCAATACAGTGACCACACCCCTGAAAACACTGAGCTTGTATATACTGCATACACTGAGCCATGTACACAAAATAGACTGCCAATCAACAGTTTTTCTTTTGTCAGATATTTTCCTGTCTGTACTGCATACATTGGCAGATTGTTGAGAAAATATATGAAAGTATTGCTCAAGAAAAGTATAGGTGCAATCAGAAAGGATTATAGTAAAATGTCTCCTTAGTAGTAGTTGTCCTGTGTTTTCAGAATTCAGCTAGAAAATTCCTGGAAGTTACCGAATTTTGCATGCAACACTACTCCTGAGGGTTTCTGTAGAATCAGATAATGAGTTGTGAACAACTGTAGTCATTCTGGGTCTAAACAGCAGGTGGCGATCTTCACAACCCTGATTCGTATGACATATTCACGAGTGATTGTCATTGCATGTGGGGCAGACAAACCGGAATATGCGTTCTCAACTTTAATTCATCCCTCCTCAATTTCAACCTCATGTCATTACATTCTAACATGAATATGACCAAATGAATGGCATTTGTCTCCTTGTTTAAAATGTGTAGTTATGGAGATACTGTATTTGCTAATGGTCAGCGCTATGTCTCTTATTCACACTAATGCTTGTGTATACAGTGCATGACCTCTGTTGGTGTCTATTGAGTTGACACTCGTTTCTCATGTGTTGCAGGGTCTCTCTGGTTCGGTGGCAATAGCTGGCAGTAAAGGCCTAAAGGTAAACCAAGAAGATGCTTTAACAGTATACATAGGCTTATCGTAGAGACTCATACTCAATACATGTGGTTCACGTAAAGGTCACAATGAGACTTAGTAACTCTAAGAACTTCTTGTCGTCAGTCTCATTATGTTTAAATTCATTGGTTGGTCAATGATACACTGTAATTCTCCCAGCTCAGCTATTTTTGAACGGGCAGGGCGAGGTGCTGAATGAAAGCAAATCAAAACACCTTGTCACATTTTATAGGACATCCCTGAAATATATGATGGGTTTTATATGATTTTGTGACCAGGCAATCACAACAAACGCAGACTAGTCCCCAAAAAATGTAATAGGGCAGAAAAGTACTTGCTACCGAGCTAGTTAACGATATCGGGTGTCTCTCCATGCTTGTAAACGGGAGCTGTAAAAGGTTCAGGAGTGTGAGGGCGTAGGTCAGTGATATTGCATCACCGCCACACACACTGATGGTTTCCCACGCACGAGCGCACACACACACACCTGTGCATTCACACACGCACACGCACTCTCACATAAACATATGAGTGTGTGGGGTGTGGATAATATAATATGAGGAGGCGTGAAAGTGGTTTCTAGCCCAGTCAGTCACCTCCAGAAGGTCTGTAATCTGGCCAGTGTAATGTATTTCCATCTCAGCTATATACTGTATTATAAACTGGGTGGTTTTAGCCCTGAATGCTGATTGGTTGAAAGCCGTGGTGTATCAGACCGTATACCAAATGTATGACAAACATTTTATTTTTACTTTTCTAATTACGTTGGTAACCAATTTATAAAAGCAATAAGGCACCTCGGGGGTTTGTGTATCGCCAATATACCACAGCTAAGGACTGTATGCAGGCACTCCGTGTTGCGTCTTGCATAACAGCCCTTAGCCGTGGTATATTGGTCATATACCCCCCCCCCCGGTCCTTATTGCTTAAATATAGACTCCTCACCAGTCAGCGAGAACACTAAGGGGAGACAGGAGAAGGGAGCGGAGGAAGAGGGATGGCTAAGATAAATGATTTGGCATGTGGGCATTATCACCAATTGATTATCCATTTGATAAAGTTATGTGCCACTGCCATCATCAACGTATCCATAAAAAAAACAAATAAAAATGTTAGATTTTCAATTTAGATAGCTGAAAGTTGTTCTTTGATTTAATGTTCCTTGCAGGAACATAGACATTACTCCATTGTTGATGTTTACATTATTAGGTGGTAATATAACAAAGATGGACGAGGTAGCCCATTAAATTGGGTACAGTTAACCTCTGTACCAAAGGCATAATTACTGAATAGCCTGCATATAGTTGGTCCAATTAACTCATGATTACAAAGTCATTAAGCGGTAGATTAAACAGCTGAATAGCAAAACATTTGTAAACTCAGTTAAACACTGAATCGACTCACAGCATTGTGCAAACATTTTAATTGTATTATATGTAATCAATTCCAATTACTTTTTATTTGCATTTTAATGTTCTCATCGAGTACACCCATGCGATAAGCTCTCTTCTTTCTTCCTCTCTCCATCATTCTCTCATTCTCCTCTCCTCTTACTCTTTCCATCACTCTTTCGCCTTCCTTGTCCTTCATCAAGGGATTCCAGGGCATTGCTGGAGAGCCAGGTCCAGACGGCCCCTCAGGACCTCCGGTGAGTCTAGAAAGCCTCAAAGTTTATTCCAATCAGACACTTTAAGTTATTGTGTTCCACCAACAATCAAAGGACATTGATTGTGGATATTACTATCATAAACATGCACAATGATCTGGCAGACATTCCTATATAATCAATGACTAGCTGCAATGATGAGCTATGAACAAAGTTAGTGTTGGGGACTGAGGCCATCTGCACACAGCGTGCAGTGTGAGTGACTACTGTCTCATTGACAGGGCACACCTGGACGGATAGGACCAACAGGTATCCCTGGGCCGCTGGGAGAGAGGGTGAGTGACACGTTTAACACGAAAGTGGTTGATGTGATTCTCAATAGGACAACTTTGAACCGTGAGTGTGTGTCTGTGTGTGTGTGTGTGTGTGTATGACGCTGTGTCTCTCCATCAGGGCTTCACTGGGAAGGAAGGTGTGGAGGGCCCACAGGGCTCAGTAGGCACGTATGTAAGTGATGCTTCTGTAGGGCGTACAGGGCCAAGGGTTTGATCAGCACACTGAGACTGTCTCTGTTTTGTCCTTGTGTGTGCTTGTGTGCGCGCGCGTGTGTGTGTGTGTGTGTGTGTGTGTGTGTGTGTGTGCAACGTCCTTATATTACCACTCCCGTGTCTCTCTTGCCCCCAGGGTTTCCCGGGTAACATGGGAATGCGTGGTATAACTGGTCACATGGGAGAGAGGGTAAGGACACGCATATGAGTTATGTAGTCAGTGATTATTCCAAACGGCCATACCAGACCTGCACCAGCATCACATGTTTCTATGTGTAGTTCCTTTGAAATGTTTAGTCGTTATTGCGACTGACTGTGTATTTGTGTCTCAGGGAGAGACAGGTGTGAGAGGCCTTCCTGGTCGTTCTGGGAAGCCTGGACCTCCAGTAAGTAACTGTGCTGTTATTGACAAGTCCACATACTGTATGTGACAAGTCCTTGTGGACAACTTCATTGAGTCGGGCATTAGTTTGGGTGATGGGTGTATTGAGCCTGTGCTGACTGGGCTGTATTTTATAGGGTTTATCAGGACCTCCTGGGGAGAGAGGCCCTCCAGGACCTCAGGTGAGATCAACCTCAAACACATTGGTCAATCAATTTTTATTTCTTTTTTTTTGTTATTTAACCAGGTGGGCTAGTTGGGCTAGTTGAGAACAAGTTCTCATTTACAACTGCGACCTGGCCAAGATAAAGCAAAGCATACAACATACAACAACACAGAGTTACACATGGAATAAACAAACATACAGTCAATACTACAGCATAAAAAAATCTATATATACAGTGTGTGCAAATGCGGTAAGATAAGGGAGGTAAAGCAATAAAATAGGCCATAGTGGCGAAATATTTACAATATACCAATTCAACACTGGAGTGATTGATGTGCAGAAGATGAACGTGCAAGTAGGGATACTGGGGTGCAAAGGAGCAAGATAGATAAATAAATAAATACAGTATGGGGATGAGGTAGTTGGATGGGTTATTTACTGATGGGCTATGTACAGGTGCAGTGAGTGATCTGTGAGCTGCTCTGATAGCTGGTGCTTAAAGCTAGTGAGAGAGATGAGTCTCCAGCTTCAGTCATTTTTGCAGTTCGTTCCAGTCATTGGCAGCAGAGAACTGGAAGGAAAGGCGGCCAAAGGAGGAATTGGCTTTGGGGGTGACCAGTGAGATATACCTGCTCGAGTGCGTGCTACGGGTGGGTGCTGATATGGTGACCAGTGAGCTGAGATAAGGCGGGGCTTTACCTAGCAAAGACTTGTAGATGACCTGGAGCCAGTGGATTTGGAGACGAGTATGAAGTGAGGGCCAGCCAACGAGAGCGTACAGGTCGCAGTGGTGGTTAGTATATGGGGCTTTGGTGACTAAACGGATGGCACTGTGAGTGTTGGAGGCTATTTTGTAAATGACATCGCCGAAGTCGAGGATCGGTAGGATGGTCAGTTTTACGAGGGTATGTTTGGCAGCATGAGGGAAGGAGGCTTTGTTGCGAAATAGGAAGCCGATTCTAGATTTAATTTTGGATTGGAGATGTTTCAAGTGAGTCTGGAAGGAGAATTTACAGTCTAACCAGACACATAGGTATTTGTAGTTGTCCGCATATTCCAAGTCAGAACCGTCCAGAGTAGTGATGCTGGACGGCTGGCAGATGCGGGCAGCGATCGGTTGAAGAACATGCATTTAGTTTTACTTGCATTTAAGAGCAGTTGGAGGCCACGGAAGGAGTTGTATGGCATTGAAGCTCGTCTGGAGGTTAGTTAACACAGTGTCCAAAGAAGTGTCCAATACCAGAACTACATTTCCCAAATATCTCCTTTGAAAAATTAATCCGCAATGCGATGGTCATTGGCTGTATTTTGTAGTCCATGCTTTTCCTCCTTAATGATCTCTCTTGGTTTTCTCGTAAGGGTCGGCTGGGGGATCTGGGACCCACAGGGTCAGAGGGCCTACAGGTGAGTTAAAGCAGAACAGGCCTTGTCACCACTCCATCAACAGTCAAAATGTTCTTACATATCCATGCTCTATAATACACTGTCAATGTACAGTTAGTCAAGCTTGGCCAGACCAAAAGTGTAGACACAATATACAATGGGAACAAGACCAATACTCACCTGTGTGTTCCAGGGACCCCCGGGTCTGCAGGGTTCAGATGGAGGGACAGGGAAGCCGGGGCCCAGGGGAAGCAGAGGGCCTCCGGGGACACACGGTCCTGACGGACCAGCAGGAACCTCAGTGAGTGGGTACTTTCCAGCCGCTTCTCTTCTTCCCTAAACAACCTCTGAGGTTCTAACCTCTAGAACCTCTGTATAATCTCGTATGGGACATTGATGTCTGTTGGATGGATTTCTTGTCAAGGTTCAGTAGGTGAAATCAATCAATGTATTCGTAATTGATTAGATGGCTTAGATGTCACCCATCGGAGGCTTATTTTGCATGGTTTGGGATACCAAGCGCAGCTCTTTAGCCATGTTTCAGTGTGCTGTGTTGTCCACCGTTTTAAACTCTATGTGGTCCAATTCCCAGGGAATTTCAGGTGCTGGTGGACTCATAGGACCAGCAGGGGAAAGAGGAGAAATGGTAAGTACAGAAAATATAATGAGACGATGACAATAATATGTCTAGGAATGCAAAACTCCGGTAACTTTCCCCAAAATGTTCCGGTTTTCAAGATATCCTAGTTGGAGGATTCCGGATTTCTTGCTTATTCCTACTGATTTGGAAAAGTTGCCGGAATTCTGCAACCCTAAATATGATCTAGCAATGTTTGATGTGCTGTGTGTTAAACCACACTGTTTTTGGAACATGACAGGGTATGCTGGGACCTCCTGGTGATCTTGGTCCTTCGGGACTGGATGGGGAACAGGTTTGTTGAACACACTTCGAATAGGAAGTCTAATGTTTCAGGCAGGTGCGTTTTCTGATAGTTCTCTTCCGTTTCCTGTTTCCAGGGTACTCCTGGCCAATCAGGGTTAGAGGGGCCACCAGGAACGAAAGGGGAACAGGTCAGTGATACTGACACAATGATGCCTCTACAAACACATGGTTTAAATATATTTTTCACCTTTCAATACTTCTTCTTCTACTTCACATGTATTCTAGGGGGACCTAGGGCCTTGTGGGAAGTTTGGTCCTCCAGGGCAGCCTGGAGATCGAGGTCTACAGGGGCTCAAAGGGTTGCAAGGCTCTCATGGACAAATGGGAAAAGAGGTGAGCATGCCTTTGTCAGTTGACGTCTACTCTACCTACCTGAACCATCACCTGTAGATTCTCACATGTGCACTTACTGTAGTACATGCCCCTTTACCTAAGCATCATACACACAACAAGACCATACAATATACTCTGCAGTGTAACTCTTGAGATGTCTCCTTTGGTTCTTAGGGTGATGTTGGACCTACTGGCGATGCTGGTGGTCCAGGTTTCAAAGGGGAGAAGGTAAACAAACACTGACTTTTCAGCACACAGCATCAATGTGAATGTGCTGTATGTATACTGCTTATCTATTCTATTCATATCTATTGCATTGGACACAAATTATTGACAGGGCCATAGAGAGGGTGGGTAGTGGTTACAAACAGGTTGAAAACTGGTTAAAATTACATCATTACAAACAAAGTTGAAAATTTGTTGAAATTAATTCTTAATTTTAATTTTAATTGAACCTTTATTTAACTAGGCAAGTCAGTTAAGAACAAATTCTTATTTACAATGACGGCCTACCCATAATTACAAACAGGTTGAAATCTGGTTAAAAGAACGTTGTTACAAACAGGTTGAAACCTGGTTGAAATGACATCATGGTGATGTCTGACTGACATGGCTGTTATTTGCAGGGTGATGTGGGACCTCTGGGGCCAACAGGGCGGAATGGTCCATGGGGGGCGCTGGGGGAGAATGGGGAGAAGGGACCAAAAGGAGAAAAGGCCCACATCGGACTTATGGTGAGTGTTCAGATGACAATACATAATGAGCTGCACATTCTAGCTTATGTTCAACACACATTGAAACCATCAAATGGAATCAACTGAAGTGATTTTCAATGTGATTTTTGAGATGTGGCTTTGGGTGATCAATTTGATGACTGATGCTCCACCTCTGTGCTGTGTCCACCAGGGTCAGCCAGGATTTATGGGAGAAATAGGACCTGCAGGCTTGTCAGGGCTACAGGTGAGTCAGGAAGCGATATTTATGTCAATGAAATGTACGTGTTTTTCTCTGACAAGTATTGACCACTACCAGATACTACTACAGTATATGTCACTCAAAGTTCTACGTTTCTTATTGACATTAACTCAAATTGATCAATGTCCAATGAGCATATAGATTAGACTTCTCTGCACTGTTAGGCTCTTTCTCAATTTATCCTTCCTCGATTCCTCACATCCTCTTTTTTTGCTTCTTTCTCAAAACTGATTGGAGAAGAAGACCTGAAGGGAGGGACCTTGAATCTAGTCCTCCAATAGGGTTGAGAAGGAGGCGAGGAGATAGGATGGGAGGAATTGAGGAAAGACGGTTGGACATAGTGTTGTCAGGGTGACGGTGATTCATTGGTCTCTTCTGCTTCTTCTTAGGGTATCATGGGCCCCAGGGGGCCTCCAGGGCCAGATGGACCTGAAGGAGAGAAGGTAATGACTTGATTCCCTGGCCTGCACATCAAATGGAGGAGCAATTCAGGACAGGGAAATGCTAAACGCTTCCACTACCCCAAAAAATCCAAGCAATTACTTCAGAGCAGAACTGTAATTCCCATTTGCTTTCTCGGTCTCTGTCTTTCTCTAGGGCCAGTCTGGGTCTGGCGGAACCATCGGACAACCTGGCAGAACAGGGCCTCCGGTAACAGTCGCTTCAAAACCTAATTACTACAGTACTGATATTGTATGCAGGGTGAATGGCATTTGTCCTTTTGGTATAAATGCATGTTTTCTTGTTATTGTATTCTCAGGGGGTGGCTGGAGTCTCAGGGGTCAGAGGTGACCCGGGAAAGCCAGGAGCACAGGTCTGTGTCTTTTAGACCACCGTCTAGTCAAGTCAGCCATATTCCCAGTGATTCACCCTACGAATACCATTATCCATGTGCTGGTGTGGTGTATATTGCAGGGTCCAGTTGGGAAGGTTGGGCCTGAGGGAGACTTGGGCCATAAAGGTGAGCCAGGGCCAGACGGAGAAAAAGGGGAGCCAGGGGGATCAAGCGAGCCAGGAGAACAGGTGAGCACATTCATTGTTGCTGCCAGTTTTGCCTTTTGGCCCCTAAAGCAACACATCAGTACAGGTGAAATAGACAGTGCCCCATTTAACCCCAATTCAATGTCTGGTTTTATTATAAATGTAATTTTCATAATATACTCTACCATGAAATTAATCAGAAATAGATAAGTCTTCAAGGTATTTGATTTTGTATTGGTCTCTGTAGGGGCTCGACGGTCTGCCGGGCATCAGAGGGCCACCAGCACTTCCAGGTTTAGAGGTAAAGAGCAGCGACATCTTAGTCTGGTCCCAGATCTGTTTGTGCACTTGCCAACTCTGTTGCTCATTGTCAAGTCAAACATGTCAGGCACTCAGGCTAGAAAAATCTTTCCTCGAAGACATACTATTTGCTTCGGCTTCATTCTTCCCTGTTTGTTATTGTCTCCTCTCCCACAACAGGGGCCACAGGGTGAGGTGGGATCCCAGGGGCCAGAAGGTCCCCTTGGGGTGCTGGTGAGTACACAGACACAGGGATGCCATGGATGATGTAACTGCATTAGGCTCCTATAGCAGCGGGTTTCCCTCTGGGTTTGTTGTCTAGCCGATAATGATGACCTCAAGCAGTGTCAAATGGTCATCTTCAGTATGTAAAACTAACAGCACTACCAGAAGGTCGCCTATATTTCTTTAACCTGATAAGCTTTCTCTGACGTCGTGGATGTTTCTTAAAGTCATTCTATTGTGTTGAATGTTGCAGGGTGTCAGGGGAAGCCAAGGACCTGAGGGACAACAGGGACTGAAAGGAGAGAAGGTGAGATCAAGATGCTCCATCTCTCTATTATCCTTTTTTCATTCCTTCTCCTCTTTGTACTGTGAAACCCAATCTCAAGTCTGGCACTGGCCTGCATTCAGCTCACCTCTCTGGGGCACTAGTGCACACAGAGGCTAGATTATATCCTCCTGTTTGTTGATGCTGTGTTTGCTCAACAGGGAGATGACGGCAGAGATGGATCACCTGGAAAGACAGGTCACATCGGAAGGAGGGTGAGGGCTCCCTCCTTCAATCCATTCAATTTCACAGTGTGAATAAAAGGGGTTGTATTCAAGGAAAATAGATGATCCAGGTTCATGAATGAAAGATGAGGGATGCACTCAAAAGTAGCTCACTACAAAGGGAATAGGGTGTCATTTAGGACACGACCGAGATGTGTCCGTGTGTTTTACCCTTGCCTCGTTCACCAACATTGTAAACATTCACAGGGCAAAAGAGGCAAGGCTGGAATCAGGGGCACAAGAGGAGAGAGGGGACCAAAGGTCAGAGGTCGGGTGATGTGAAGGGTCACACACGCACATGCACACACACACACACCCACACTCCGATCTCTTAACCATACTGTATATCATACATATCATGGTGTGCACGAACGTTGTGTCCTGTCATTCCTACAGGGGAAAAGGGGAAATGTGGGATTGATTGGTCCTCCAGGATGGGCAGGGTCTATAGTAAGTCCAACAGATTGATACTGTTTCATTTCATCATTCAATCCCAGGCAGAGATAGCCTCCGATGCACTTCACTGTGAGCAGTATTGTTTCATAAGAGTAAAGCGTTGTTACATGATAATGCTTTAGGTCGGCTGATGATTGATACACAGCTGACGTCCTTTCTCTCTCAGGGAATCCCAGGCTCGCGAGGAGACGGAGGGCATCAGGGTGACAAAGGGAGCAAGGTAGGAATATAATTGAATTATTGATACTAGTGAATCAGAGAGAGGTGCATTGGGAAGCCTTATTTACCATATATGTTCCCCCCTACAGGGAGAGAAAGGGGACATAGGGCCGCTCGGTCCGCCTGGGGGTGATGGCCTAAAGGTACTTTTTGATTGAAAAACGTCTGGTATAAAACGTCTCAGACTAGGAGTGCTGATCGAGGATCAGGTCCCCCGCCTGTCCATTGTCAGGGTTCACCTAGCAGTCATGATTTGGGGCTGTACAAATGTTTGATGTATCAGAATAATTGATTATGCTTATGTTTTATTAACAGAAGGGGAGGGGTTATAAGACCCCTCCCTCCTTACATTTATAGGGTTTTAGACTACGGATTAACAGTATATATATTCATTGTAGAAGTTTAGTATTGTTCTACAGTTGTATTTGAGTTTTCTCTCTCTTTCCGCCTCATTATAAAGAGGCCCATCTTATAAATGTGTGACTTAGACAGAACTCTGCCGGGGAGTGAAGGAGTTAAGACTTGGTAAACATTCCACAACAAATCAACTTTGGGGGGAGGGGACATTTACTGCTTAGAGTGTTTAGCTAACAATAAAGGCCCTGTTTATACAGCTTTGTGGGCATGGTTCTGGTCCCAGGAGTAGAGGATGATGACGTAGGCAGTGACATCACCAGGGCGCGACTTAGGGTTTCATGAAACAACTGGAGACCTTTTGTTGGAGGCAGAACTTACTCAGGAACATGCGTGCTATGTTCCTGTTTGTCAACCTCTGTCTGCAATTGCATTAATAAAGGTTTTTGAATGATTTTATTGAAGATATTGTACTAATGCTAATTTCACCAATGAAACAATGATTGACAAAGAAGGACGTAAGAAACTAACCCTAACACCATCGACTTCAATCTGGAATGCAAAGCTTATCCTAGGTCAACACTCCTACTCTGAGACACGACAAACAAGCCTTGGTGTCAGTTTTAACTTCATAGAGAAACGACATACAGACAGGTTTGTCAACATTCCAGAAGTATGACGTTGCCTATAATGCCATGCTGTAAGTAGAAGATGGGCTGTGGCAAACTGACTAACTGTATGTTTTACAGGGTAGTCAGGGTCCTGTTGGGGTGCCAGGACAGACAGGCCCAAAGGGAGATCAGGTGATACAACATTATCTCAACACACTCTTCCTTTCAAACCATCTATAGCAAGAACTCTCTACGATAGCACCATAGCCATTAGTGACAATTACCAAAAGCCATGAGGCTCATTGAACCAATAGTGATCTAGCAGAGTTGTTTTTGCTTTCTTTTTCTTTCTGAAAAGATTCAATGATAACTTTTTAATCAACGTTTCATGATCTACTATTTCCAACCAGGGGAATATCGGACCTTCTGGGCCAAGAGGAACACCTGGGATGCCAGGACTACCTGTAAGTAACCCTTCCTGGATCATCTCAGAAATACCTTCCCAAGCCCTTTCAATCCTCTCAAATGGCTCCCTATTACTTAAGTAGTGCACTACTTTTGACCAGTGTCCATAGGGCTCTGGTCGAAAGTATTGCACTATATATGGAATATGTGTTCCATTTGGGGCACAGGGAATGTAAAATCATAGTTCTTTTGCAAGGACAAACGAGGGCTAGACCACTAAGTCCATCATTCAGCCACATATCTTAACAACCCCCATGTCCATTAACCATCAAGACCAAGACTCGGTGAATGCCTAAAAATAAGTTATTATGATGATTATGATCATGTCTAGAATATTCCTTTTAAATTGCAGACTCTTATATAAGCCCATTTCTTTACTTTCACCAGACTGTCCTGCCATTCTGCCGTTCTCTCCGAATTTAGCTGTAGATTATTACTCTGTTCAACTCGCCATTGCCTCGGCTCTTAAAAGCAGTGAAGCTGGAGCTAATACGATCATAATGCAGTGAGTCAAGGCATTGCAAGGTTGCAACAGCTGTTAGTGCAGAGCGGTGTACTTCCGACCTGCGAGTCAAACTCATCTCCTTTTTCTTCTCTCGATCTGTAGGGTTTGTTTGGAGAAAAGGTATGATATAACAAATGAGTTTCTTGTTTTCTCAACATTTCAAAGCCAAACCCCACGTAGAGCTGCGTGTTAGCTTTTTCTCACCGTGAAAGCAAACATTCACAAGCACATATGTCATCACAATGGAAAACACAGAGGGGAAAGTAGTGGGATAGTACTATAGTGTGCATTTCCTTATCTAACTACATTTGAATATGGCGTAGTAATAAGTATGGAATGGTAGAAATCCAATCTCGTCTCACTATATGGCCTGTATGTCCATAGGGTTTGAAAGGATTTGAGGGATATCCTGGGCAACCTGGTAAGAGGGGCCTGCCGGTAAGTGGCACTGATTTCATACGTAATGGTCAATAGTACATTTTGTCAAATGCTGAAGATTGACCACAGAGACCACAACAAAAAAGATTGCATCCATCACACAGTAACCTCCCACTTAGGGTTACACAATTCTGACTATGTTCCCAAAATTCCCAGATTTTCTAGAAATACTTGTTGGAGAATTCCCGGATTTCCTGCTTATTCCCACACGATTTGAGGAATATTCCAACTGGGATTTCTGGAAAACCTGGGTATTTTGAGAAAGTTACTGGAATTTGACAACCCTAGTCCCACTCTTTTTTTTGTTGCATTTGTTTCAGGGGGCACCTGGACTCCCAGGACTTCCAGGTCCTTCAGTGAATCTGACCCTCACTCAACTCAAGGCAAGTCATTAATCTTCGGCAAGTAGGACTGTGTCCCAAAAGCCATTAGATGAAGTGGTGGAAGGAATAACTCCATAATGATCATATCATTCTCATCACCATTGTAGGACCTGATGTATCTGTCAGACAAGCCCAACTACCCCCTGCTCCAGACCCTGCTGGACTCTCTACACCAGGACCTGAGGCTGCTGATGGACCCCCCTGACGGCAGCAAGGAGCACCCTGCCACCACCTGCCTGGAGCTGTGGCTCTGCCACCCCGATTACACCAGTGGTCAGAAACCCTATCTATACCTGTATTATACAGTTGAAGTCAGAAGTTTACACACACTTAGGTTGGAGTCATTAAAAATTGTTTTTCAACCACTCCACAAATGTCTTGTTAACAAACTATAGTTTTGGTATGTTGGTTAGGACATCAACTTTGTGCATGACACAAGTAATTTTTCCAACAATTGTTTACAGACAGAATATTTCACATATAATTCACTGTATCCCAATTCCAGTGGGTCAGAAGTTTACATACACTAAGTTGACTGTGCCTTTAAACAGCTTGGAAAAATCCAGAAAATGATGTTATGGCTTTAGAAGCTTCTGATAGGCTAATTGACATAATTTTAATCAATTGGAGGTGTACCTGTGGATGTATTTCAAGACCTACCTTCAAACTCAGTGCCTCTTTGTTTGACATCATGGGAAAATCTAAACAAATCAGCCAAGACCTCAGAAAAAAAATTGTAGACATCCACAAGTCTGGTTCATCCTTGGGAGCAATTTCCAAATGCCTGAAGGTACCATGTTCATCTGTACAAACAATTGTATGCAATTGTATACAATTGTAAGTATAAACACCATGGGACCACGCAGCCATCATACTGCTCAGGAAGGAGACGCGTTCTGTCTCCTAGAGATGAACGTACTTTGGTGTGAAAAGTGCAAAATCAAATCCCAGAATAACAGCAAAGGACCTTGTGAAGATGCTGGAGGAAACAGGTACAAAAGTATCTATATCCACAGTAAAACGAGTCCTATATCGACATAACCTGAAAGGCCGCTCAGCAAGGAAGAAGCCACTGCTCCAAAACCGCCATAATAAAGCCAGACTATGGTTTGCAACTGCACATGGGGACAAAGATCGTACATTTTGGAGAAATGTCGTCTGGTCTGATGAAACAAAAATAGAACTGTTTGGCCATAATGACCATCGTTATATTTGGAGGAAAAAGGGGGAGGCTTGAAAACCAAATAACACCATCCCAACCGTGAAGCACGGGGGTGGCAGCATCATGTTGTGGGGGTGCTTTGCTGCAGGAGCGACTGGTGCACTTCACAAAATAGATAGCATCATGACGAATGAAAATGATGTGGACATATTGAAGCAACAGCTCAAGACATCAGTCAGGAAGTTAAAGCTTGGTCGCAAATGGGTCTTCCAAATGGACAATGACCCCAAGCATACTTCCAAAGTTGTGGCAAAATGGCTGAAGGACAACAAAGTCAAGGTATTGGAGTGGTCATCACAAAGCCCTGACCTCAATCATATAGAACATTTGTGGGCAGACCTGAAAAAGCATGTGTGTGCAAGGACACCTGCAAACCTGACTCATTTACACCAGCTCTGTCAGGAGGAATGCGCCAAAATTCACTTAACGTATTGTGGGAAGCTTGTAGAAGGCTACCCAAAACGTTTGACCCAAGTTAAACAATTTAAAGGCAATGCTACCAAATACTAATTGAGTGTATGTAAACTTCTGACCCACTGGGAATGTGATGAAAGAAATAATAGCCAAAATAAATCATTCTCTCTACTATTATTCTAACATTTCACATTCTTAAAATAAAGTGGTGATCCTAACTGACCTAAAACAGGGAATTTGTACTAGGATTAAATGTCAGGAATTGTGAAATACTGAGTTTAAATGTATTTGGCCAAGGTGTATGTAAACTTCCGACTTCAACTGTATCTATCTGGGAGCCAAAGCCCTTTGTGCTGTCTATGAGCCAAAGCCCTTTGTGCTGTTTGAAAATACTCATTAATGGCCACAGCATCCTAATCCCATGGCTCCCAAGTTGTCAAAGCAAATTAGAAGCACGGTAGAGAAAGACAATGTTATCCATTGTATGGCTAGTTCTCAGAGGAAGATCTCATAGCTCTTTAGGAGTGTTGTTGCACATCATAGCGTATGACGACTAGTGAATATACATGAATGTTACAGGTCAGGATGAGGATACACTGAGATGATGGTTGCTGTTTGTCTGTACAGGGATGTATTACATTGATCCTAACCAGGGCAGCCCTGCTGATGCTCTCCTGGCCTACTGCAAATTCTCTGGTACAGCCGCACACACCTGCCTTCACCCCAGAGACGCCCAGGTAGACAATAACATCATCAGTACCCCACACATCTCACCTCTCACCCTCACACCTCTCTATCAAACCAACAGTGGGAATAATCCTGCAACAAATGGCTACAGAATAATGAGATGCTGTCTGGACAAGCAGAGAATAAATCCATTTTTAACGGGAATCCAATTTATTTTTTTATTTTTTTTTGCCTTTGAGCTAAATGCTAATATCAAGAACAGAGACTGTCAACAGACACATTTTTAAATATGCCTCCAGGTATCAGTGTAAACACTTTAGAATTCATGCCATCGACCAGTGTGTATCTGACAATTGAGCAGATCCTGCAAGCTAATATCCACAATCATATTTATACTTAATACCATGCTCATAATTCATAATCCTATTTATACTCAATACCATGCTCATAACTCATAATCCTATTTATACTCAATACCATGCTCATAATACATAATCATATTTATACTTAATACCATACTCATAATACATAATCATATTTTAATACCATGCTCATAATTCATAATCCTATTTATACTCAATACCATGCTCATAATACATAATCATATGTATACTTAATACCATGCGCATAATACATAATCCTATTTATACTTAATACCATACTCATAATACATAATCCTATTTATACTTAATACCATACTCATAATACATAATCATATTTTAATAACATACTCATAATACATAATCATATTCATACATAATACCATACTCATAATACATAATCATATTTTAATAACATACTCATAATACATAATCATATTCATACATAATACCATACTCATAATACATAATCATATTCATACATAATACCATACTCATAATACATAATCATATTCATATTTAATACCATACTCATAATACATAATCATATTTTAATAACATATCATAATACATAATAATATTCATACATAATACCATACTCATAATACATAATCATATTCATATTTAATACCATACTCATAATACATAATCATATTCATACATAATACCATACTCATAATACATCATATTGTTTTATACCTAAAGATGCCCACGAAGGCCTGGCTTATGGATTCAGAGACAGACAGCTCGTTCCAATGGCTCAGCAAACAGGAACAAGGATTTCAGGTTGTCAGTTCTCTCTACTTCTCCTCTGAAATATACTCTCTTTCTCTAGTGTCAACTATTCAATTTATAGTAACAGAAAGCTAATTCAATTGTAACTGCATCAATTGTGTACTGATGTCTCACAGTCTCTCATAGCAAAGTTCTAAAGGATAATGTCTCCCTTTCTGCCGCCACTGGCAGTTCTATTATCCAGGGGCCAATGTGGTCCAGATGCGTTTCCTGAGGTTGCAGAGTTGGAGAGCCTTGCAGAAGATCACCTACACCTGCCACCCGGGACACAGACTGGGCCACACAGACAGAGAGGTCAAGTTCCTGACAGACACAAGGAGACAGAGTTACTTAGGAGCTATTAACGACTGCATTGTAAGTTTTGTTTTTGTGTCATTTGACTAAGTATTTCACTTACAAATACGTTAGAGTTACAGTGCCTTGCGAAAGTATTCGGCCCCCTTGAACTTTGCAACCTTTTGCCACATTTCAGGCTTCAAACATAAAGATATAAAACTGTATTTTTTTGTGAAGAATCAACAACAAGTGGGACACAATCATGAAGTGGAACGACATTTATTGGATATTTCAAACTTTTTTAACAAATCAAAAACTAAAAAATTGGGCGTGCAAAATTATTCAGCCCCTTCAGTTCAGTGAGGAACTCTGAATGATCCAATGTTGACCTAAAAGACTAATGATGATAAATACAATCCACCTGTGTGTAATCAAGTCTCCGTATAAATGCACCTGCACTGTGATAGTCTCAGAGGTCCGTTAAAAGCACAGAGAGCATCATGAAGAACAAGGAACACACCAGGCATGTCCGAGATACTGTTGTGAAGAAGTTTAAAGCCGGATTTGGATACAAAAAGATTTCCCAAGCTTTAAACATCACAAGGAGCACTGTGCAAGCGATAATATTGAAATGGAAGGAGTATCAGACCACTGCAAATCTACCAAGACCTGGCCGTCCCTCTAAACTTTCAGCTCATACAAGGAGAAGACTGATCAGAGATGCAGCCAAGAGGCCCATGATCACTCTGGATGAACTGCAGAGATCTACAGCTGAGGTGGGAGACTCTGTCCATAGGACAACAATCAGTCGTATATTGCACAAATCTGGCCTTTATGGAAGAGGGGCAAGAAGAAAGCCATTTCTTAAAGATATCCATAAAAAGTGTTGTTTAAAGTTTGCCACAAGCCACCTGGGAGACACACCAAACATGTGGAAGAAGGTGCTCTGGTCAGATGAAACCAAAATTGAACTTTTTGGCAACAATGCAAAACGTTATGTTTGGCGTAAAAGCAACACAGCTCATCACCCTGAACACACCATCCCCACTGTCAAACATGGTGGTGGCAGCATCATGGTTTGGGCCTGCTTTTCTTCAGCAGGGACAGGGAAGATGGTTAAAATTGATGGGAAGCTGGATGGAGCCAAATACAGGACCATTCTGGAAGAAAACCTGATGGAGTCTGCAAAAGACCTGAGACTGGGACGGAGATTTGTCTTCCAACAAGACAATGAATCAAAACATAAAGCAAAATCTACAATGGAATGGTTCAAAAATAAACATATCCAGGTGTTAGAATGGCCAAGTCAAAGTCCAGACCTGAATCCAATCGAGAATCTGTGGAAAGAACTGAAAACTGCTGTTCACAAATGCTCTCCATCCAACCTCACTGAGCTCGAGCTGTTTTGCAAGGAGGAATGGGAAAAAAATTCAGTCTCTCCATGTGCAAAACTGATAGAGACATACCCCAAGCGACTTACAGCTGTAATCGCAGCAAAAGGTGGCGCTACAAAGTATTAACTTAAGTGGGCTGAATAATTTTGCACGGCCAATTTTTCCGTTTTTGATTTGTTAAAAAAGTTTTAAATATCCAATAAATGTCGTTCCACTTCATGATTGTGTCCCACTTGTTGTTGATTCTTCACAAAAAAATACAGTTTTATATCTTTATGTTTGAAGCCTGAAATGTGGCAAAGGGTCGCAAAGTTCAAGGGGGCCGAATACTTTCGCAAGGCACTGTATGCACTCCTTGATAAGAGTGACAATGGGATGTCACAAAATATAAAGTATGAGAAATAGGATTTAAAAAATGATTTTTTCATGATCGCTGATGTTTATTATTGGCCAACTGCGTAATTGTTTTTCTGTGTTTGTGCTGTGGCAGCCGGGAGATGAGGTGGACTCGCTGGAGCCGCGGGAGTTTGTGTTTGAATTTGAGGACCTCAACCTGCTTCCTGTGAGAGATGTGGCTGTGTTCGGGGGCAGAAATGTCACGCACGAGTTTGGCTTCAACATCGGGCCCGTGTGTTTCAGCTAGAGAGGGAGACATGGGGCCCATAGGCTCATTTCCCACCCCCTTGGACTCACCGAGGGAGGATAAGAGACTGTGTTCAGGACCCCAAGACAGCTGGAGAACAAGAAGACAAAGGGAATCAATCGCTCTGGCATTTTGTGAGGGCATCACTCCTCTTTCCATTTGATATTTTTGGTGGAGATCAATCAATTCTCTAATTGACTGGCTCCACATAAATTACTCTTTGAGCGTGCATCAATTTCCAAAGTTCTTTCGGACAATTGTGTTTTCGTTTACAGAGACGTTTATCATGTAATGAATAATTTATATAATGTTGTTTTGATTTCTATATAAAATTGTTATTTTTTGTATCTTTTTCCATTTGTTTTCACAGCAACAGTTTATTATGCTGTAAAGCTTTCCATAATAGCCAACGACCTATTTTGTATATGAACAGTCCTATGCCCTAATGGTCTGTTTTGTGTCCGATGCAGTGGATTCAACCTCTCACCAATGTGTTCCATTTGGACACAGCTAACGTTGTCCTATAGATCATCACTGACCTTCCCAAAGGTGCTCACTGACAAACCACTGCTTGTACTTCAGGCGCCAAGGAACTCGCTTTTGAGTTGTTTAACTTGTTTCTTTAGATTAGATAATGACCAACCTGCTCTAAAACCCTGATCTCTTGCAATTAACTGATTCCCTCCCTGTTGGCAGTGACGGAGGCAAAAAAGAATAATGATTTCAGCCATCCTTGACATTTGTACAGTTACTGGCCTATTTTTTATTTGTAAAAAACCATGTACCGCATATTATCAGTGCTCGTTTCAGCTCATTCTTGTGGTACAGTCTCAGGTGCAGTCTTGATATTCAACATGGCACTGAAGCTGCTGTGCACACTACGTGATATATACTACGTGCATTCAAAACATAACTCAATTGAAGGGCTATAGATCTATTTCAGGTGTTCTAATAAAGAGGCATTATGTTGGACTGCTGGCTCTCCCGCCCAAGCACTTTAGCACTGGGCAATTGCTTTCCAAATCATAATTTCATTCAATCAATTAGCCTAAGTGAAGAAGCAGCATACCCTGTCCCTGCAGCTGCTCAGCAATGCCAGGATTGCTCAAGAGGTGGGTGTTCATTATTGGCCTGTGTTCACAAAGTGTTTCAGAGTAGGAGTGCTGATCTCAGATCAGTTTAGCCTTTTAATCATAATTATATGGACCGGGGGACCTGATCCTGGATCAGCACTCCTACTCTGAGACTGTGAATATGGGCCATTGAGAGCAGTGCATTTAATTTCTTTCCATCATATTTTTGATCATAAAGCAATTCAGCATTGTAGTTGTCTGTCTCTACATATGTAGGATCTTAATTTGAACACTCTTTTGTTGCTGAGAATTTGCAAACCTATAGTCTATTAATGTCCATTAATTATAATCCACATAACAATTCACATTACATGTTGCTGCAGGATTATTTTCCTCCTGTAGCGAACTGGTTCAAATGAAGATCCTACATATGTACACTATATATACAAAGTATGTGGACACCCCTGCTGTTATTGTGAAGTGGAAACGTCTAGGAGCAACAACGGCTCAGCCGCAAAGTGGTAGGCCACACAAGCTCACAAAACGGGACCGCCGAGTGCTGATGCGCGTAGTGTGTAAAAATTGTCTGTCGTCAGTTTCAACACTCGCTACCAAGTTCCAAACTGCCTCTGGAAGCAACAAGCACAATAACTTTTCTTTGGGTGTTTCATGAAATGGGTTTCCATGGCCGAGCTGCCTCACACAAGCCTAAGATCACCATGCGCAATGCCAAGCGTCGGCTGGAGTGGTGTAAAGCTCGCCGCCATTGGAGTCTTGAGCAGTGGAAATGCATTCTCTGGAGTGATGAATCACGCTTCACCATCTGGAAGTCCGACGGATGAATATGGGTTTGGCAGATGCCAGGAAAACGCTACCTGCCCCAAAGCATATTGCTAACTGTAAAGTTTGGTGAAGGACAAATAATGGCCTGGGGCTGATTTTCATGGTTTGGGCTAGGCCCCTTAGTTCCAGTGCGGGGGAAAGCTTAACGCAACAGCATACAATGACATTCTAGACGATTCTGTGCTTCCAACTTTGTGGCAACAGTTTTGGGGAGGCACTTTTCTGTTTCAGCATGACAATGCCCCCGTGCGCAATGCGAGGTCCATACAGAAATGGTTTGTCGAGATTGGTGTGGAAAAACTTGACGGCCCTGCACATAGCCCTGACCTCAACCCCATCGAACACATTTGGGATGAATTAGAACGCCAACTGTGAGCCAGACCTAATCGCTCACATCAGTACCCAACCTCACTAATGTTCTTGTGACTGAATGGAAGCAAGTCCCCGCAGCAATGTTCCACGATCTAGTGTAAAGGCTGTTTTAGCAGCAAAGGGGGACCATTAATGCCCATGATTTTGGAATGAGATGTTCGACGAGCAGGTGTCGATATACTGTTGGTCATGTAGTGTATGTGTAATGGCCAACCAACGAACATGGAATTCAGGAAGGTCTCAGGGAACATACAGTATCTTTGCATGCAGTAGCTTGCATTAAGGAATATGTATAATGTTCTGTCTTATAAGTACTCAACTTCCAATCAGTAGCCACATCCCATACCAAACTCCAGGAAGAACATTCCAAGTGTTGCAGATAGAAATGTTTCATAGAAGGGTGGACATCACTATGTGGAGTACAAGAACAGTGTCCTTTCTAGTATACTGTAGGGCTTATTTTTATCAGCAAAATATTGTATTTTTCACTGTACACACTTGGATCACTGATAGGTAATGACATTCCTTAGGCTCCTACGGCTGTTGGTGTTTTTGCAAACAATGTATAGGGAGGGGTTCATCCAACCCTAAACACATGCAATTACTAGCCTAACATCAACATTGAACATGATTGCCTTAGCTGGCTGAGACTGATCATTGGTGCTTTTTAGCTCTTGTTTTGTACAAATCCTCATAATTTGAGATTTTTTTATTACGGTCTTGAAATGATATGCTGGACATTTTTATACCTGTGTATAATGCAGCAGCTCATTCAAATAAATGTATCAGCTGAATAAACAAAAATCACATATCATTATTCTGTACTTTGCTTTGTTTCAAATTGGATCAACTATAGCCCGAAAAACTATAGGTTTCTTGAAAAGAAAAGGTTTCTTGTAGTAAAGCAGTTTATTCTGGAACCAAGTGCTTAGTCTCCCTAGGCAGACATGTTGCCTCCCACAATGGAAACAATGTTTCAGTTTCCATAGAGATGTGTCACGAACCGGCTCAAAGCCCGTAACAAAGGGAGACAACGTGGAGATAAGGAGTAACAAAATATATTTATTAACTAAAGCAACTAAGGAAAATATACAATGATGTGTGTAATCAGTAATCAGTAGCGTAAGTGAGTGTTTTGCATGCATGAATGTGATAATGCAGGGTGTTGAAAGGTGCCAAAGCAAACAAACAAAAGGCCACCAAGAACCACAACACAATCTACAAAGGTGTCTGCATGGAGAGAGTCTCCTCCATGAATGTGGAAGAGGTCTATTTATCCTGGGAGACACCTGGCCCAGGTGTTTCCCATGAAGCTGACGACCCTCTCAACTCCGCCCACCGGCATCCTAATAAGGAAGGAAACAAGAACAAAGACAAAATACGGCAGACAGAGTGGGAGGGTCGTCACAGATGTAGAATCTTAATTTGAGCCAGGTTGCTACAGAAGGAAGATAATCCTGCAGCAACAGGGAATGTGAATTATTATGTGGAGTATAATTAAATGGGCATTTTTGTAGGGTTGATTTTAAAAAATTTACGGTAAAATCGAGTCTAAAAATGACAAACATCAGAAGCTTTTTTAAACCTCAAATACACTACAAGTTTTACATTTCCTGTTGTGCATGAAAGTTCTCGTAAAAAGTGTAACAGGGGGATCAAATGAAGATCCTATCTGTAAGCCTAGGATTTTCGAGTGTGAAACTGGATTTTCGAAACTGTTTTCTTGGAAATTCTAGGGATAATAAGGAGGCTTGCATCTTCTGACCATTGGCAATTTTAGCATTTAAATCTTGGTGTGGCAACAACAACAAAAATGGGGGATGCATGCCAGCAATGCCACTACACAACACAACACTAAACAATACATGAATTGCACAATAAAGGTGACAAACGGTGCCCACAAACTGTTAGATCCTACATAAAGCTGTCCCCAACAGCAGTCCCAACACCTTACCACTGCTACACCTGGCTATCAGCGGAACCTTGTCTGGCAGAAAAACTGTTAATTAAGCCTCATTTATTGCCTTTCAAAAAAACATTGCTGTTATGGCTTACTTGATTTGCCAAATGTGGTTTCTACTGACAATTGAGACGTACAAACTATGGCTTAAGGGAGCAACAAGCGGATAAGAGGCAATCCCTAATTTCGATTAAGACATTAATGAGCGAGCTAGGACGGACATAGTCAATATAACTATTTGTTCAGCACTTTTGAAATGTACAGCAACATAATTCAGAACATGGGCTGTTCTTACAGTGTTCTCCCTGTACACCAAGTCAGAACCGTATGACAAATAAAAGGGGCATATTTGATGATTACATTTCTCAAAAACAGGTTATTGGCTACATGTGCACCACCAAGTCAGAAGTGTAGGCGAAATTAAGAGGTGAAAATAGACCAAATTATTAGAGTGAGGCACATGGGCTACTAACAGCTTACTACACAACATACACTTAGTATTACTTTCTTAGCTACAGTATACATATCTCCCAGGCATATTACAGAATTTAAACAGCAGCATACAAGACATTTTTGGACTCAACTTGTTGTGCTGTGCTCACTTGAACAGGAAGGTGGCTTCAGGTCATAGCCTTAGAAAGAAGCCAGAGTTCCGGATTTACAATTCCAAGTTGGATGAACGTTCAAAGCTTATTTTCCCAGTTGTCTCGAACTCACAAAACAGTTGTTTTGAGCGCGGCACAAATCATGCTTCATTGACAGCATGGCCAATGTTGAATGTTTATCATTTTAAACTAGGAAAAGAGACCCTTAATCTAAGACTTGGGACCACTCAGCCACTCCACTGAATAGCAGTCTAATGATTGCTTTACAATGCTTGCAGCCACGGATTCCTTCCAAACCACTTATTGTTGAGTTTGCAACTTATGTAATATTCAATGGCCGATGAGCACCGATACGTTTTATCTATAATTTCTCTTCATATGACAAGCATTAAAACGGATTTGCCAGTAGATTGTTCGACTTGATTTATGATGATGACCACTAGCTAAGATTTTGAAAGTATGATGTTGTCAAAGCTACTGTAGATATCATGTGATTTTACATAATTTTATCTGTGGCCAATGACCTTGAGCCTTCTTGGATGGGCACTTCTAATGTCACTCTATGGCAGCACCAAAGGGGCTTGAATTTCCAAGCTCTACCCTTAGACTTGGTGGTGACGAAGTGTCCCCATGAGTGACAAAACACTGAGCCAATCACGGCACAAAGCTCTGTATTTTTGCTAGCCAGCAGCATATCACCCTGCATCCCAATGCTGGCTTGCTTCTGAAGCTAAGCAGGGTTGGTCCTGGTTGGTCCCTGGATGGGAGACCAGATGCTGCTGGAAGTGGTGTTGGAGGGCCAGAAGGAGGCACTCTTTCCTCTGGTCTAAAAAATATCTCAATGCCCCAGGGAAGTGATTGGGGACACTGCCCTGTGTAGGGTGCCGTCTTTCAAATGGGACGTTAAACGGGTGTCCTGACTCTCTCTGGTCATTAAAGATCCCATGGCACTTATCGTAAGAGTAGGGGTGTTAACCCTGGTGTCCTGGCTAAATTCCCAAGCTGTCCTTCATGCCATCATGGTCACCTAATCGAGCCTAATTCTCAGCTTAGAATTGGCTCATTCGTCCCCCTCCTCTCCCCTGTAACTATTCCCAAGGTCGTTGCTGTAAATGAGAACGTGTTCTCAGTCAACTTTCCTGGTAAAATGTTTTAAAAATTCTGCTGGCTTGCCCCACCACCACAGAAATCCCTGAGCGTGGAGCTGCCTTACTCAAGAAAACAAAAAAGGGACCATGTTTGTATGAGGCTTTATTAACTAAATTAAAAATATATTTTCTACATTGTTTGCGAACTGATATGTGACATCTATTAATGCCAAAATAGCATGCAAAACAGGCAGCCCCCCCCCAGCAAATAATGTTAATTATTTGCTAGAAATGTAGGGCTCAAAACAGGTAGGGCTCTGCCCCGAATGGAATGACGGGTTGCCACTGCTTGTGACCATAACGTACGTGTAGGTATGTACGGCAGGACCAAATCAGAGAGATAGGTAGGAGCAAGTCCATGTAATGCTTTGTAGGTTAGCAGTAAAACCTTGAAATCAGCCCTTGCCTTGACAGGAAGCCAGTGTAGAGAGGCTAGCACTGGAGTAATATGATCCAATTTTGGGGTTCAAGTCAAGTTTCTAGCAGCCGTTTTTAACACTAACTGAAGTTTATTTAGTTCTTTATACAGGTATGAGTATGAGTAGAGCATGGCAGTAGTCTAATATGTAAGTGACAGAAGCAAAGATTTGTTTTTCTGTATCATTTTGAGGAAAAAAGTTACATAGATTTTTGCAATGTTATGAAGATGGAAAAAAGCTGCCCTTGATATGTTCATCAAAAGAGAGATCAGTATCCAAGGTAACATATTTTTAAACTAGGTCCTTCATAGTTTTATTTGAGATGACTGTACAACCATCAAGATTAATTGTCAGATCAAACATCAGATCTTTTTGTTTCTTGGGACCTAGAACAAGCATTTCTGTTTTGTCCGAGTTTAAAAGTAAAACATTTGCCGCCATTCACTTCCTTATGTCTGAATCACAGGCTTCACCATGTTTCATCAAAATGTAGAGCTGTGTGTCGTCCGCATAGCAGTAAAAGTTGACATTGTGTTTCCGAATGACATCACGAAGAGGTAGAATATATAGTGAAAACAAAAAGGAAACCTCGACGAACACCGAAACGCACAATCGATTTGTCAGAGGACAAACCCTCCACAGAGACAAACTGAAATCTTTCCTACAGATAAGATCTAAACCAGGCCAGAACTTGTACATGTAGACCAGGCCTGGGCAAAGATCGGCCCGTAACCTGATTCAATACGGCTCAAGGAATCATGCTCAGATCACATAAAGAATTTGCAATAGTAAAGTTTTGAAAAACGTATTTGTCTCCTTTGTGTAATGATTTAACTCCCACCGCTTGTGGACATTTATTAATTAAAATTACTTTTTCAAAGATTTCAAAGAAAAATAAAGTAGACAGTGAATGCAGGGTGTTCCAGCAAGAGGTATCAGGGAAATCTGTGTGTCTTTTTGCACATCAGATGTACAGCCTTGTCAAAGCTTTCAAGGGAAAATTACTCCGCCTGACCCGCGAAGTAGAAGCCAACAATCTCACCCACCTTCCGACACTACTAGTCTGCTCCCTATCAGATGAGCAGTGGGAGAAGTATACATCGCTGCTGCATGCTTTGAACGGTGAGTTTTCCCGTCGTTTTGAGGATTTCAAAGTGTTGGAAAATGACATGCGGTTGGTTTCCTCTCCTTTCACCTTCAATGTGGATAAAGCTCACACTGACCTGCAATTTGAGCTTATCGATCTTCAGTCCGATGCAGTGATTGGAGAACTATTCAAAACAATGTCACTGACGAGGTTCTATGCATCTCTCGATGAACAAAACTTTCCAAAGATTAGGAGTCGTACTCAGATGTTTGTACTGTTTGGGTCAACAAGTCAAGACACAGATCATCTCTTACTGACTCTCACCTCTCAGCAAGCCTGTGCATAGCGACGTCAGAAACTATACCTGACTTCACTGCTCCAGTCAATGCCTATCAGAGACTTCACTCCTCACACTGATTGAGTTGTTTAAATGTAATGTTGAGCTCTCTCTCTTCTTGTGATTTTATGCATACCCGTTAACAAGAGTTCTGTCCGTGGTGCTGAATGCACAGTGTACTTTTCCCTCCGTGTAGTTCATTGCATGTTGAATAATGAAAATACCTACCAAGAGGAGAACATGGGTGTGGTTTATTTCTGTGCATGTTAAAAAAGTAAAATAAGTAGCATATCTGGATGTGATTTACAGTAGATATCTGTCAGAACAGTCATACACATGATTTATAATCCTGTAATATGATTCTGGCCCACATTGGCAAAAATATATTCTATATATTTAAAAGGCCATTTACCACCTTCACGAGTGCAGTCTCAGTGCTATGATGGGGTCTAAAATCAGACGGGAGTTTTTTGTATACATTATTTGTCTTCAGGAAGGCAGCTTTTTCTAATGTTTTTGAGAGGAATGGGAGATTCAATATAGGCCAATAGATTTTTACATTTTCCGGGTCACGGTTTGGCTTTTTCAGGAGAGGCTTTATTGCTGCCACTTTTAGTGAGTTTGGTACACATCCGGATAGGGAGCCATTTATTATGTTCAACATCGGAGGGCCAAGCACAGGAAGTAGCTATTTCAGTAGTTTAGGGTCCAGTAGGCAGCTGGAAGGTTTAGAGGCCATGACTATTTTCGTGAATGTGTCAAGAGATACGGGATTGAAAAGCAAGTGCCTCCATTGATCCTACGTCCTGGCAGTTCTGTGCACAGGACATCTGAGTTTTGGAGAAATACACAGATTCAAAGAGGAGTCCGTGATTTGCTTTCTAATGATTATTATCTTTTTGTTGAAGAAGTTCATGAATTCATCACTGCTGAAGTGAAGCCCATCCTCTCTTGGGGAATGCTGCTTTGTAGTTAGCTTTGCGACAGTATCAAAAATAAATGTAAGATTCATTTTATTATTAGGTTGGAAAAGTAGGCTGATCGTGCAGCAGTGAAGGCTCTTCGATATTGCACGGTACTTTCTTTCAAAGCTAGTTGGAAGACTTCCAGTTCTGTGCAGTGGTTTCCGTTCCAATTTTCTGGAAGCTTGCTTCAGGGCTCTGGTATTTTCTGTATACCAGGGAGCTAATTTATTGTGTAAATGTGTTTTGTTTTTAGAGGTGTGACTGCATTTAGGATATTACGCAAGGTTACATTTAGATCCTCGGTTAGGTGGTTAACTGATTTGTGTACTCTGACATTATTGGGTAGGTGGAGGGAGTCTGGAAGGGCATCTAGGGATCTTTGGGTTTTCTGAGAACTTCTAGCATGCATTTGACCCTTAGTTTGGGTCTGAGCAGATATTTTTTTGCAATTGGAAACGTAAAAAAAAAAAAAAATTAAATGGTGGTCCGATAGTCCAGGATTATGAGGAATGTAACGAGTTGGGAAGCAAGTTTAAGGAGTGAGTGTTTTAATAAACAATGAACACGAAACACAAACAATGCACTGACATGAAACAGAGTCAATAACACCTGAGGAAAGAGCCAAGGGGAGTGACAGATAAAGGGAAGATAATCAAGGAGGTTAGGGAGTCACGATGGTGACAGGTGTGTGGAATAATCAGCAGCCTGATGACCTAGAGGCCAGAGAGGGAGTATACGTGACAAGGAATAACATTTAGATCCACAATATTTATTCCATGGGACAAAACTAGATCCAGGGTATCAAATCAAAATCAAATCACATGTATTTGTCACATACACATGGTTAGCAGATGTTAATGGGAGTGTAGCGAAATACTTGTGCTTCTAGTTCCGACCATGCAGTAATATCTAACAAGTAATCTAACCTAACAATTCCATAACAACTACCTTATACACACAAGTGTAAAGGAATGAATATGAATATGTACATAAAAATATATGAATGAGTGATGGTACAGAACGGCATAGGCAAGATGCAGTAGATGGTATAGAGTACAGTATATACTGTATGTAGGGTGTGTAAACATTATATAAAGTGGCTAGTGATAAATTGATTACATCAATTTTTCCATTATTAAAGTGGCTAGAGTTGAGTCAGTATGTTGGTAGCAGCCACTCAATGTTAGTGATGGCTGTTTAACAGTCTGATGGCCTTGAGATAGAAGCTGTTTTTCATGACAGTGGCAATGCCAGCGGTAATGCGTAGGTACGGTCTAACAATTCTCCTCTTCGTCTGAGGAAGAGTAGTCAAGATCGGACCAAAATGCAGCGTAATACATGTCCATGTTAAATTTATTACAACTGAACACAAAATAACAAACGTGAAACAACGAAAACGGAAACAGTTCCGTATGGTGAAAACACAGACACAGAAAACAACTACCCACAAACACCAGGTGGGAACAGGCTACCTAAGTATGGTTCTCAATCAGAGACAACGATTGACAGCTGCCTCTGATTGGGAACCATACCAGGCCAAACACATAGAACTAAAACACACAGAACAAACATAGAATGCCCACCCCAACTCACGCCCTGACCAAACTAAAATAGAGACATAAAAAAGGAACTAAGGTCGTTGGACAAAACCTACTGAGTTGATGATCGCTTCGAAAGCCTTTTCGATGTGAATAATGAAGTCACCAAAAATTTGAATATTATCTGCCATGACTACAAGATCCGATACGAATTCAGGGAACTGTAAAACAGTAGCTATAAAAAGTGATTGAGTAGTCAGTCTGCATAGATTTCATGACCAGAAGCTCAAAAGATGAAAACGCAGTCATTTTTGGGGAAGTAAATTGAAAATTGCTGACTAAATATTAGCAACCCTTCCGCCTTTGCGGGATGCGAGGGGGATATGGTCACTCCAGAGAACGCGTTTCCACTGCTCCAGAGTCCAATGGCGGCAAGCTTTACACCACTCCAGCCGATGCTTGGCATTGTGAAAGGTGATCTTGGATTATGTTCGGCGGCTCGGCCATGGATTCCCATATCATTAAGCTCCCGACAAACAGTTCTTGTGCTGATGTTGCTTTGAAAGGCAGTTTGGAAGTGAGTGTTACAACCGAGAACAGACGATTTTTACACTCTAAGCGCTTCAGCACTTGACGGTCCCTGTTGGTTCTGTGAGCTTGTCACAATAACAGCACCTACAGTTGACCCGTGGCAGCTGTATTTGACAAACTTACTTTTTGGAAAGGTGGCATCCTATGAATGTGCCACGTTGAAAGTCACTGAACTCTACAGTAAGGCCATTCTACTGCCAATGTTTGTCTATGGAGATTACATGGCTGTCTGACTAATTTGAAGGGGTGTCCACATACTTTTGTATGTACAGTATAGTGTATGTTCGTCAAAATAGAGATCAGGGTCCAGAGTATTACAACGCTTTTAAAACAATGACCTGCACACAAGATCGGCAAATTAGACAATAGATGGTATGGGCATACTTGTCTAGAACAAATCCATCCGTTTATATTGTCATGACAAAGTATATTTGTCTTTGTCTCTGCCAAGGCAGCAGCTACTCTTCCTGGGTTCCAAACACATTATGGCACTTACTGTATATCACACATAAAACAAAAGATAAAACAGTACATCATATAACATTATCACACCTCTACATATCTACAATACAAAATGTATAATACCACCATACAACAATATTACAATGTATATGTGTGTGAGCCTGTGTGTCTCTGTGTGTCTCTGTGTGTCTCTGTGTGTCTCTTCACAGTCCCCGCTGCTCCATAAAGTGTATTTGTATCTGTTTTTAGAATCTGATTCTGCTGCTTGCATCAGTTAGCTGATGTGGAAAAGAGTTCCATGTAGTCATGGCTCTATGTAATACTTTGTGCCTAGTCTGTTCTGGACTAAGGGATTGTGAAGAGACGACAAAGTCAATCTTTCCTCCACTCTCTGTGTACATTTAACGGCCAGCCCTGCTGCCCTGTTCTGAGCCAATTATAATTTTCCTAAGTCCCTCTTTGTGGCACCTGACCAAACAACTGAACAGTAGACCAGGTGCGACAACACTAGGGCCTGTAGGACCTGCCTTGTTGATAGTGTTCTTAAGAAGTCAGAGCAACTCTATATTATGAACACGCAGCTCTATATTATGACTTTTCCACATCTTAGCTATTGTTGTATCAACATGTTTTGACCATGACTGTCACGGTCGTCCTCCTCTTCATCTGAAGAGGAGAGGCAAGAAGGATCAGAGGACCAAAACGCGGCGTGGTATGTGTTCATAGTGAATATTTAATAAAGAAAGCACTGAACACTGCATACAAAACCAATAAACAAATAACGACCGTGAAGCTACAAATGAGACCTGTGCTGACACAAGCCACTAACATAGACAATCACCCACAAACAAACAGTGCAACCCAGGCTACCTAAGTATGATTCTCAATCAGAGACAACTAATGACACCTGCCTCTGATTGAGAACCATACTAGGCCGAAACATACAACTCCCCAAATCATAGAAAAACAAACATAGACTGCCCACCCAACTCACGCCCTGACCATACTAAATAAATACAAAACAAAGGAAATCAAGGTCAGAACGTGACAATGACAGTTTACAATCCAGTGTCACTCTAAGCAGTTTAGTCACCTCAACTTGCTCAATTTCCAAATTATTAATGACACAATTTAGTTAAGGTTTAGGGTTTAGTGAATGATTTGTCACAAATACAATGCTTTTAGTTTTTTAAATATTTAGGACTAACTTATTCCTTGCCACCCATTCGGAAGCTGACTGCAGCTTTTTGTTAAGTGTTGCAGTGATTTCAGTTGCTGTGGTAGCTGACGTGTATAGTGTTGAGTCATCCGCATACATAGACACTCTGGCTTTACTCAAAGCCAGTGGCATGTCATCAGTAAAGATAAAAAAATGTAAGGGGCCTAGACAGCTGCCCTGGGGAATTACTTATTCTAGCTGGATTATGTTGAAGAGGCTTCCATTAAAGAACACCCTCTGTGTTCGGTTAGACAGGTAACTCTTTATCCACACTATAGCAGGGGACATAAAGCCATAACACATACGCTTTCCCAGTAGCAGACTATGATCAATAATGTCAAAAGCTGCACTTGTCTAACAAAATAGCTCCCACAACCTTTTTATTATCAATTTCTCTCAGACAATCATTAGTCCTTTGTGTAAGTGCCGTGCTGGTTGAATAAAATCAAAATAAAATAAAATTGCATTTGTCACATGCACCGAATTCAACAGGTGTAAATGCTTACTTACAAGCCCTTAACCAACAATGCAGTTTTAAGAAAATAAGAGTTAAGAAAATTCACCTGTGACAACATTCGGTGAAATTGCAGAACGCCAATTTCAAAATAAGAAAATCTAAATATTAAACACTCATGAACATACAACTGTCTGACATAATTTAAAAGCGTAACTTCTTGTTAATCCAACCAGGAATTCAAAAAGCGACCGGTAAACTTCATCCAAACAAGTCAAACAATGTTTCTAATCAATCCTCAGGTATCCCAATATGTAAATAAACTATACTATTTCAGATGGAAAGAACGGTGTTCTTGCCACCCCTGGGGCGGCAGGGTAGCCTAGTGGTTAGAGCGTTGGACTAGTAACCAGAAGGTTGCAAGTTCAAACCCCCCAGAACGACAGGTCTGTCGTTCTGCCCCTGAACAGGCAGTTAACCCACTGTTCCTAGGCCGTCATTGAAAACAAGAATTTGTTTTTAACTGACTTGCCTAGGTCAAATACATTTTAAAAAGATGGAAAATAACGAAGAGCGTGCCCTCATTCACGCGTGCCAAAAGTCTACCTGTCCTGATGAGAACACCTTGGATAACCTACAACTACTTGTTCATTTTTCAAGAAACAAGCCTGAAACCCTTTCTAAAGACTGTTGACATCTTGCGTAAGCCATGGGAACTGCAATCTGGGTCCTATTTATTTGTATATCCCATAGGCTAGTATTGAAAAGGCCCGTGACCTCAAATAATGTACTCACATACATTATTTTAACAGTTTTAGAAACTTCAGAGTGTTTTCTATCCAATTCTACCAATATATGCATACAGTATCCTAGCTTCTGGGCCTGAGTAACAGGCAGTTTACTTCAGTCATCCGGAAATCCGGAAATTCAGCTCCCTTGCCTTAGTAAATAAACTAAAGTAAAAAGGTAACACAATAAAATAACAATATACAGGGGGTACCAGCACTGAGTCAATGTACAGGTTAGTCCAGGAAATTGACGTAATAAGTATATACATGTAAGCACGGATACATTGATTATGCAGCGAGTAGCAGCAGTGGGGGGGGTCAACGCAAATTGTCCGGGTAGCCATTTCATGAATTGTTCAGCAGTTTTATGGCTTGGGGTTAGAAGCTGTTTTAAGGAGCCTTTTTTTCGACCTAAACTTGGCGCTCCTGTACCGCTTGCCGTGCGCTAGCAGAAAGAACTGTCTATGACTTGGGAGACTGGATTCTTTTTGGGGCCTTCCTCTGACACCACCTAGTATAGAGGGCCTGGATGGCAGGAAGCTTTGCCCCAGTGATGTACTGAGCCGTACACACTATCCTCTGTAGCGCCTTACTGTCGGATGCTTCAACACTGTGCCTTTTTTGTATATTTTTTAACCATGTATTGTTACCACTGTATCATCAAGATATTATCTAAGTGAGTTCCTGAGATAGTCAGAATATGAATGTCATCTGTTACTATAAGTTATTGATTTCATGAACCTTGTTTCTTAGGCTACTTACTGTATGTTAATGTGGGCTATTTTTTAGCACTATTCTGGGAAGAGTATCAGAAGTAGACATGCTCATGTTATTTATGGTTGAGCTAATAGTGCAGGGTGAGGTGACACAGTGGACTTCCTACTAGGGCACACTGCCTCAGTTCTAACAATATAACTCTGGTTCATAGGCACATGATTACTGCATACAATAGCTGTAGGATCAACAGAGGCATTCAGGGCAGTTAGAGCAACAGAAATTAGGTTACTTACATTGTGTCTGTCAATGCCCCTGGGATAATGTACATTTGCTGCAGCATTATCACAACTCAGCGACACAATGGTATGAATTAACTGAGCTGGTCTTGGGACATATATATTTTGCTTAGATATGCTCAATCTAAATAGTGTACCAAATGATTCAACTCAGTTTCTCCTTCAAGTACCACCTGGCAATCCGCCCTGTGTGTCTGGGAAACGTGGGAAAGGGCTGTTGTTGCCATAGCAACGTACTCTGCACTTGCTCTGTGCAGAGGCCAACTGCAAGTTGAAATCGGTGAGATAGACTCCTAAATTAATAGTCCCGTTTTTTAGGCGATTTTACAGCTATCTACTTCACATGCAGATACTGACTTTGCTATTATTGTGTGTAGTTTGCTTGCTAACTAGCAAGCCTAGAGAGAGAACATTGCATTGTGGATTTTGTAGTCGACTTGAGCTGCAACAGATTTCCACAACACTTTTCACATGTTGCTACCAACCTTGTTATAACGAGAAATTACAAAACATATTGTTTTCACCAGTGGAGGCTTCTCAGAGGACGGGGAGGACCATCCTCCTCAGTAAATTTATTTGTATTTTTATAGTGAAACATTGTGCTAGCTACGTGTGTGGAAAACATTTAATCACAAGTAAGACATTGTAACTCCATTCACTATTTGTAGCTGTATAGTCTGTTTGCTTGTGTTGTTGGTCTTGGCTAGCTTAATGTTCCGGTTGGAACATGGCATGGGAAACATATGTTTACATTGCCAAAGCAAGTGAAATAGATAATAAACAAAAGTTAAATAAACAATTAAAAAATATATTGCAAAAGTTCCAAAATAATAAAGACATTTCAAATGTCATATTATGTCTATATACAGTGTTGTAATAATGTGCAAATAGTTCAAGTACAAAAGGGAAAATAAATAAACATAAATATAGATTCTATTTTCAGTGGTGTTTGTTCTTCACTGGTAGCTCTTTTCTTGTGGCAACGGGTCACAAATCTTGCTGCTGTGATGGCACACTGTGGTATTTCACCCAATAGATATGGGAGTTTATCACTCACTAACTCGCTCAAGTGTCTGCTAATACCGTCATGAAAACAAGCATGATGGAAGCCCTAAAATATTACGTTTAGTGAGCGGGCATTGTTGAAAAGTCATCTTTAGACATATTGTACTTTTCTTAAATGTAGTTTTGTAATTGACTAAAACAAGAGGACAACAACAAAATTGAGTTTGAAAAGGTCATGTTTTTACTGTAAGCCAATGGGGTAATAAGCACAGGGTTATATTCCCCACAGGCGGGCAATAACCACAGGGTTATTTTCCCTACGGGCGGGCAGGCCCACGACATCTCGCAGCCAATGATGACGCGGCCTCGCGTCATGTGACCCACACTGACCTGTCGGGGGTTGGTGGAATTTCCAAAATATCAATCTCCGTCAACCGGGGTACCGGACCTTGCAAAACGAATACACCTATTGGTGAGCTGTCACTTTTTGAGGATGCAAGCTGCTATCAGCTTACCACAATTTTCACCAGTGGTGGGTAGTAAAATTTACCAGACTGGGCACCCAAACCTAGATAAACGTTGGTCTTTACAAAACCGCCCACTGTTTGGAGGCGAAAAAAAGTAAGAGAGGCACCAGAGGCAGCTGTCGAAAGGCTAGCTATCGTAAGCTAACAATATATAGTAGCTAGCTTGCCATGTTGTTGTTACTGGGGAAATGAAAGGGATTCTCTCTCTCTTCACTTGCTAGAAATGTGGATCAATTGTCAACAGTACAAGTCAACACTTTGATAGCTAGCTTTCTAATGTTGTAGGTTATAGGATAGGTTGCTAGCCAGAGCTAGCTCACCATGACTCGCTCTTCTTAACGCGCCCGGAGAGAATACAGTCAGTGTGACAACAACGGAGGCTAACGTTCGCTACCTGGGTACAACGGGAAAAGGTAAGCTTACGGTGCACTTTTGAGTGACATAGCTAGCCAAAGAACTAAAAGGTTCCTACTTTTGTCTGTGATATAGCTGTAGCTGGTTAGCGACAAATTGTCAGCCAACTAGCTAGGTATGATTAATAACTCCTAGCTAACTATATTGGTCATTTTTAACTCCAAGACAAGACAGATTGTAAAAAGCCTTTTGGAGTTATAAATCCTAGCTAGCTAGCTAGCCAGCCAACTAGCTAGAATTTAATTTATTTTGGTGAACAGACATATACAACAAAATGTACAATGTGGACCCAGAGGATATCACTTGAAAGTATGAATTAAAACGCTTGTTTCCAAAGTGGTCCTCGATGGTAAAAACAATAATACATATAATGGTTAAAAGGCAAGACAAAATTACAAACAACCAATACATTAATTTATGTTGACATCCTTAAAAGTGGCACTTCACTGCACTTATCCCTAACCTTAAAAATCAACCATATTAATTTAACATGAAAACAATCGCTTCATTGCATACCTATCATTAAAATAAATACACCTGGCCAGCAGTGGGGGGAGGGCAGTGGAGTGGTAGTGGAGTGGTTTCTCTTACTTAGACACAACCGTGTCCAAATTAAAACCTTTGCCTGCCTTTTTAAAGCTATTTCTACTTTTTAATTTTTTGATCTCCAGGCGGGGGCTATTCCATAGACAACTAGTTCAGTTGCTATCTAACTGGCCTTGATGCCTTAATTATTACTCTTAGTTCAAGTAATGAAGAGCTAGCTAGCTGACAATAAAAAGCCATCTTGTGGACATTGAAACAAACTAAATGAAATAATGAGTCAAATGGACCCTTAACCTAAAGGAAGAGTTGAGACACTCCTGTTATTTTTCCTCTACCTTTTTAGGTCAATTAATCCTAAACGATTCCCTTTTCTTCCCCATCCCTCAGTCCAGCGTCTTTGACATATGACGGTACCACTCAGCTGGAGAGATGTACTCACCATCTAGAAAGGACTTCATCGCGTTGACCCTCAGTGACCAACACAGCCGCAGCTACAACAACGGAAAACACCGCCGCCAGTCCTGCTGGAGGGTGAGTATTATTTATTTCAAGCCCTTGTCCTGCAGCCACTTTCTCACAACAGTACTGTGAACTGGGGCCATATGTATCAAGCAACTCTGAGTGGGAGGGCCTATCTACGATCAGTTCCCCCTGTCCATTTAATCTTATTCAGTGTGATCTAAAAGGCTAAACTGTACCTAAATCAGCATGTCCTTGTGTTTGCTGTACTTCTTTCAAACTGGTTTCATGTTTCACTCTCAAAGGAAACCCCCCTGACAAAAGGTAGTGTAGCCTACCTCCTCCAGTCAAGCAATGAGATGCTTCCAGATAGCTTGTTGGTACTTTCTTTTTGATTGAAAGATAACTGATTGAGAGATCAACATGGACTAGAGCTGTTGTAAAATGTTTATTAAACAGAAGCAAACGGAATGAAACAGGGAGGGACCTACCTGAATTTATCCAATAGGAACTTTTGTTTAGCTAAGTTTGCTTACATTTGGTTCTTAAACGGTAAACTGTTTCTGTAATGAATACGCCCCTGGTTTTCAGGTGCTTGACAGAACCAGCAGAGATGTGCTTTTTAAACCTGCCATTAGTTTGTGTCATATATGCTGGTGCAATATGCAAAAATAATAGCAATGATGAATGTAAGGAGTATGGCTTATAGTCGTTTTCATTGGTATAGGGTAGACTAGGCTATGTCTTCTTGTGTATTGTCTTATTTAGATGGATTCCAGTGACCGTCTCTTCTGAGACAGTGATGCATTGTTTTCCATCATGGCTCACTGATAATTGCTCAGATAGGTATTTGTGGCTCAACACAAGTGTTAATTAGGCTAAGTAGCCAACAGTACTTGCGTGTAGCCTGTTGGGCCTCTAGCTATTTTTTTGTTGTCTCCCATGAGAGAGCATCCCTCTATCCTCACTGCTTGCTCGCAAATATCAGTTTGTGGAAAAACAACCATCTAGAGATGTTGGAGTTGTACCGGGTAAGTAACACAATAGCTTACACAGTGTTTGTCAAAAGCTTTGATCCCTCATAAATGGTGATCTGGTATGGGGAAATGAGCTACGGTCTTACTGTCATTTGAATTGACCCTTCGCTAAGCCCTGCCCCCTTGGCTACTGTTGCAAGCTCAGGCAACATTTTCTCAGTTAACACTGGCGAAATCCCCTTTTTAATACACAATGAAATTAAGCACAGACTACCCCTTGCTAATCAGGAATCTCTTGGGTATGTTGTGTTGAACTGTCATTACAATTGCTTCAAGGGAACCTGGTAAAATTATGTTTGTAGTGTAGCTAGCCACTGGAGGGCTTTGAATGCACTGTACATGCAGTCTAAACTACTAAGCACTTTTGGAGCTAAACAGTACTCTCAAATCGTTTGCTGATCTCGACAGCAGATTATTTATATTCATGATATAGCCAGGTTATTTTAAGTGGCTAGCTAGCATTAGCAACATTTGGTGGTCAACAAGACTGAAAGCTAGCTAACAAACGATGTAACTGAAGTATAATTTTGGATTTTTAAAAATACGCCAACAGGCTCTGCAGTTCAGGAATCACAGTGGCAAGTACCCCTGGTATACTTTTAAATTATTTAGCCATTTATGGCCATTTTAGCCATTTACTGGCTTGCATCATGCGTCTCTAACATGAGCTTGTCCGAGGTGTCAGACTCGTCGACAGTTGCTATCCACATTGGAGCGCTGCAATTGGTTGCCCAAAATTCCGTGGCCAGGCTTAGCGAGGGATCAATTGATAGATGTTAAATTGCTTTTGAGTGCTTATTTTCCTCTCTCCTCTGTAGAAGTGGAAGCAGCTGTCTCGGCTGCAGCGCAGTCTCATCCTCTTCCTGCTAGCTCTGCTGCTGATATGTGGACTTCTCTTCTACCCAAGCTTCTCAGAGCAATGGGGAGGTAGGCCTCTTTCCCCACTCTCACTCGCTGTTAGTCTTTTGTATTTGCATGCTGCTATTTATGTTTCACAGCGTGTGTGTGTGCACTCAGGCATGTCGGACAAGGCGGTAAGGGAGGACTGGGATGAAGACTGGGAAAGAGGCCTGAAACCCGTCCCTCCAGGGGTAAACCCTGTGGCTGGCCCAGCTGGAGGTCCGGCTGTGGGCCTGGCTGGTGTAGCAGTCGGCCCAGAGTTGAACCCAGGGTTGGGTCTAGCTGTGGCTCCAGGACTCATACCAGAGGTCATTCCAGAACCCCGGAGGCCAAAGGTCCCCTCTATACCCAAACCTCCAGCCAAGGTCAGGACCAGTCTGGCTATTGCACTAGTCTTAACTACTTTGATAGGTTTTATTAAACATAAAACCAAACAACCATTCAAGTGATTCTGGGTCCAAGAACAGACAGTGAAGCAACTGTTTTGGCTGTCCTTCAGCGCCTTTGTCAGAACTTGCTGTAATGTATTCTAATTAACTCTGTTTACCTATGTAGAAGAGACCATTCCCCAACAAGAGAGGCCCTCCAAGCCTGCAGAAGGAGCGGAATGTATCAGATTCACTGATAAAACCAGCTGAGAAAGTGCCAGTGGAGAAAGCTGAAGAGAAGGAGGGAGAGAAGCCTCTTGTCAGGTAAAAACCTATTGTCAACCATAACGACACTTGATATCAAATTCAACTCTTTTTGCCCAATCGGGATCATTCTGCGGTAATACTGTTATTACTATTCATTTACAGCTCCATGTCCTTTATATGTGTTATCTGTGTTTCATACACGTAGCTGGCGAGGAGCCATGATCGAGGCTGACGAGGCTACAGAACCCCCACCCTCTGCCCATGAGAAGGATGCCGCTGTGCCTCCTGTGCCAGTCAACCCTGAGGACACAGCCCCACTGGCACCAGGTAAGTCTCTGCCACACGCACCATCTCACACCCTCAACCATACCGCACACCCTCACCCACTCCAGAGCTTGACCAGCTGTGGTGTCTTTGGCTTCTGAAATAGTTTCAGTGAAGCCTGTGGACAGGCTGGAGATGGTGCGAGAGGCCTTTAGGCATGCCTGGAAGGGCTATAAGGAGTTTGCCTGGGGTCATGATGAGCTCAAGCCTGTGTCTAAGTCCTACGGGGAGTGGTTTGGCCTGGGCCTGACTATCATTGATGCTCTGGACACAATGTGGATCCTGGGACTGAAAGAAGGTAACTTGGCCTCCTAACACAAAAACAGACACACCCCGCTCTCTCTTTACTAATTGCTTCTCTGTATTTGCTGCTGTCAAACAGAACCCAAGGCTGAATTTCTCTCTGTCTCCCTCTCTCTCGCCCGCTCGCTCACAGAGTTTGAGGAGGCGAGGAAGTGGGTGGAGACTGAGTTGTCATTCTCTAAGAATGTGGACGTGAACCTGTTTGAGAGCACCATCCGGATCCTGGGAGGCCTGCTAAGCACCTACCACCTGACTGGCGATGAGATGTTCCTGGAGAAGGCTGTGAGTGACATGGGAAGGAAGGCTAGGACAGATTGGGCAACTAGAATATGGTCTCTACTTTTTCTTCTCTACCTCCATCTCTCCTTTCACCCTTTCAATCCCACTATTCACTGATCCTTAGGGCTTCTGGCTGACACACACCCTGAGTGTACAAAACATTAGGAACACTGACCAGGTGAAAGCTATGATCTCTTGTTGATGACACTTGTTAAATCCACTTCAGTCAGTGTAGATGAAGGGGAGAGGACAGGTTAAAAAAATAAGATTTTTAAGCCTTGAGACATGGAGTGTGTATGTGTGCCATTCAGAGGGTGAATGGGCAAGACAAAAGATTGAATTGACTTTATACGGGGTATGATGGTAGGTGCCAGGCGTACCGGTTTCAGTGTGTCAAGAACTGCAACTGGCTCAACTGTCTCCCGTGTGTATCAAGAATGGCCCACCACCCAAAGGACATCCAGCCAACTTGACACAACTGTGGGAAGCACTGGAGTCAACATGGGGCCAGGATCTCTGTGGAACGCTTTCAACACCTTGTAGAGTCCATTCCCCGACGAATTGAGACTGTTCTGAGGGCAAAAGGGGGTACAACTCAATATTAAGAAGATGTTTTGTATACTCCGTGTACATCAGAGCAAGAAAAATGCTCTTCTCTTCCCACATGGGAATACCACGAGCATTTAAAAAAAAAAATTCAAACCGGTCATAAAATCTCTATGCAAAGTTGTTTACTAACTGGTGATGCGCAAGTTAGATAAATATGAGATCAACCTTTTTTTTATCACCCACCTAAATTCAAACATCAACCAATGTTCAAATTCTTCTTTCTAAATAAATCACTGAAAACCTCAAATTGTATCTACAAACTTAGTACGTTTCATTGCCTGAGGTTATGATAAATTAATGGAAAGTAAAAAATCTGAAGAATTAATGAGTCAGACAAGCACTTAATTGAATTAGCTAATTTACTCATGAGGATTGATAGCTATGTTCTCATCTTTCCTTCCCTTGTGCTCTTGTAGAAAGATATTGGCTTGAGGTTGATGCCTGCTTTCAAAACCCCCTCCAAGATCCCCTTCTCTGATGTGAACATTGGGAAGGGCACGGCCCACCCCCCTCGCTGGACGTCCGACAGCACCCTGGCCGAGGTCACCAGTGTCCAGCTGGAGTTCAGAGAGCTCAGTCGCCTCACCCAGGACCCGCAGTACCAGGTGATGCCAGAGAGGGGGGCTCTATGTATCGTGTCATGTGTCGACTACGTTTTTTATTTTTGTATAATTTTTTTTTCAGACAGTGATCTCTTATCTGTCAACAGATGACTCCCATTGAAAAACCATTGTCTCAATATGTAATTTTCGGACACAAAATCTCTGTCCGGACATATAGGTTGAAATTTGAGGAGTTTAACTTGTTATTGCATAGGTTTGAATTTGAGAAGGTGTTCCGTTGCAAAACGTTTTTTCTACAGTCCGCTCTAATGAATATGACCCAAGTCTTTATCAACCTGCCTGTGCATCCCTAGGAGGTGGTGAATGAGGTGATGAAGCTGGTCCATAAGCTGCCAGGGAAGCATGACGGCCTGGTGCCCATGTTCATCAACACCAACAGCGGCCAGTTCACCCACAAAGGAGTCTTCACCCTGGGGGCCCGGGCTGACAGCTACTATGAGTACCTGCTCAAACAGTGGATCCAGGGAGGCAAGACAGAACCAGAGTAAGCACCTTCCTATCAATTTTGCCTTCAAGATAATAATGACTAAGATGGCATGGAGACGGAGGACCTGATCCTAGATCAGCTCACCTACTCGAGAGGCTTTATGAATACAGGCCCAGATCACATATGATTAGAGTGCTTTGAGGAGACTGCCGGATTACAGATAAACGAATAGATATTGATGGGTGTGTTGTTCAGTCTGTTGGAGGACTACCTGGAGGCGATAGAGGGGGTCAAGAAGCACCTGCTGAGAACCAGTGGCCCCAGAAAGCTGACCTTTGTAGGGGAGCTCAACCACAATCGCTTCAACCCCAAGATGGTGAGAGACTACACAGAACATCCATACCAATACACACTGTATGTACTACTTTACATGTTTACAATAAACACCCTCTCCCCGTCTCTCTCTCCCCCCTCTCGCACCCTCTCCCCGTCTCTCTCCCCCCATCTCGCACCCTCTCCCTGTCTCTCTCTGCCCCCGTCCCCCTCTCTCTCAATCTGCCTCTCGCTCTCTCTCCCCCCTCTCGCACCCTCTCCCTGTCTCTCTCTGCCCCCATCCCCCTCTCTCTCAATCTGCCTCTCGCTCTCTCTCTCTCAGGACCACCTGGTGTGTTTCCTGCCTGGCACGCTTGCGCTGGGTGCCCACAATGGGCTGCCGGAGGATCACATGGAGCTGGCCCTGCAGCTGATGGAGACGTGCCACCAGATGTACATCCAGATGGAGACGGGCCTGAGCCCCGAGATCGCCCACTTCAACCTGCAGCCCTACGACGGGCGAGATGTCGACGTCAAGGTGGGTTCTACAGGAAGAATATTGAGAGCATCCCAGATGGCACGCTGCTCTCTATTTAGTGCACAACATAGGGAATAGGGTGCAACTTAGGACACTGTGTGTGTGAGATATAGATGTATTTGGCTCCTACTGTATGTCTTCCAATCCTAGTGTACTTTGAAGCGCGTCTTATTTCTCTGTCTTGCACTAATCCTTCTCTAGAGATGTTTAATGGCGGAGTAACAGGAGTGGCTCTGTGGCGTAATAAAGCTGAAACCGGCTCTGATCTTTGTTTTCCCCTCACTGCTGGAACTAACCCTCTAACCCTGCTTTCCAAATGCGTCTCGTCAGTTCTTAAGGTCGTTTGTAAATGTACATTTGATTTAGGTTGTAACTGCTACAGCATACAAACATCTCCAATCAAAGCGTACAAAGATGTGTTCGCCTTCACTTTACCATCAATGTTTATGGGTGCGCCTCAAATGGCACCCTCTATTCCCTAAAAGTAGTGCGCTATATAGGGGATGGGGTGCAATTTGGGATGCACCCCAATGTGAGTTTGCAAGTCTTTTCTCCCCCAGCCTGCAGACAGACACAACCTCCTGAGACCCGAGACCGTGGAGAGTCTGTTCTACCTGTACAGGTTCACTAAGGACGCCAAATACAGAGACTGGGGCTGGGACATTCTAGAGAGCTTCAACAAATATACCAGGGTGAGTCCCAACGTCTTACTGTACGCCAGACAGCACAGCGACTCCACCTTCACTGATCTGTTAGGTTTGATAACTTGCCAAACATTCATTGGATAGATCAACAGTTGTTTGTCAACAATGGTACTGCGCTGACTTTGTCTAATTAACCCACTAACAGTCAGCATTTATCTTAACAAAAACTATAACCCTGTGGTACATGTTGACTTATTCTTCCTTGGTTGTTAGCTGAGCCAATCCCACTGGCTGCATGATGAAACGAGCTAAATTCTGAGAACAGTCCCGTCATTCTGTGGAGTATGACTTCCATCAGCCAGCTGGATGCTCCAAGTTAAATCATTGATGTGTGTGCTAACGACAACACGTTTGATCACCTGATTGACTGGTGGTGTATGGGTTCTGCCAGCCGGTGCATCTGCTAGCTGTTTCAATGCCAGAACGCCATCATTTAAAAAAAAATATAAAATAAAAAAAATATTTAAAATAAAAAAATATAAAAAAAACAGGTTCTACTTTCATGCAGCTGCAGAGGAATCTTTATTATAAAAAAATAAAATGTTCCACAATTTGGATGACAGACAACTCATGGCAACACGGTTGCATTAGAAAGAAGCCATCTGTAGGAAGACAATTGTGTGAGTACTTGAATTTCTCAATTAACATAATCATCTTGAGCTGTTATACCAAGCTGCCTTCTCAAGGGATCCAGCTTGACACTCGCTGTGGTGGTGGTGCACAGTCAAAGACCGTTTTGTAAATGGGGTTTCGTTTGGGTTTCCTGTGTTACTCGCTGCTTCCCCTCATGCTCGTCTTCCTATCCAGGTGCCAAGTGGAGGCTACACTTCCATCAGTAATGTGCGCGACCCCGTGAACCCGGGTCCGAGGGACAAGATGGAGAGCTTCTTCCTGGGGGAGACGCTCAAGTACTTCTACCTGCTGTTTTCAGACGACCTGGAGCTGCTCAGCCTGGACAAGTACGTGTTCAACACAGAGGCCCACCCACTACCCATCTGGCAATTGCCCCCTGTCTGAGACAGGAGGTGATGTCATAGAGAAGTAGCCTACCATGAGATCCCAGGATTTGAACTTCCTAGCTGTTGCCTTCTCAAGGGATCCAGCTTGACTCACTGTGCACAGTAGAAGACAAACTCATCAATGGGTTTTCAAATGGAGAGGTTTTCCTTGGTTGGGTTGGGGGGGGGTGGGGGGGGGCATAGAGCTGGCCTCTTGTATAAAGCTTTTGTAGTTTGGAGTAGACACACTTGAGAATCTTGATGGCTTGCTGTTCAGTTTAAAAGAAACAAGAAGAGCGATGGTCTACAGAATCAGCTCAATGGAAACTAGACTGAGACTCCCCCAGGTGCCAGTTTGATTATTTTCTAACACTAAAAGTAGTATAATCCTCTCCCCTCCCCGACCGGCTGACGATGGATATGTAATAAGGTGGAAGTACCAGATGATTATGCTTTCCCATTGATTTGTCCCATACATTTATGTTAGAGCATTGTTTACCCTGAAGGGAGTACTGAATACATGGGTTGCATTGTTGAGAGCCTTTAATGGGAGGTGAAACACTCCTAACCCATAGGTCTTTCAGGAGTTCCTCTCCTTGAGAGCCATTACCACAGAAATAGAATGAGTAGAATGGGCGTCGCCATTTACGTCAGTTAATCCATAATGGGTGGACTGGCGGCCATTTTGTGTGTTCATTCTATTTCTATGAGCCTTACACCACTAGTTACTACTGTCGATGTGGAGGACCAATTGAAGTAGCCTATAGTACCGTGACTGTTGAAGCTCCTGTGGTGAAAAAATGCTTTGCACTTTCATCTCTAAAATGTAAGGATTTGTCTTTTTGTATATTTAAGTGATGTGGGAGTAGATTTGAGTAGTGATGCATGCAGGTGATTCTGCGTGCTTTAGCTGAATAGATAAAAACCAACACTGATGGCCTATGAATGAAATGCCATTAATCATTGTTGCACATGGGACCACAGCCTACAATGACAGTTTTTTTTGTTTTATTTTTTATGTATTTATTGATTTGTTTTTGTGTTTTTCATGATGACTTATAACAAGTCTAACCCTCCTGTTTCATGGGATTGTATGAAGGGTAATTGGGAACGTAATCGAGGTAATGAAGTAATCACATACTTTTAAATGTGATTTCTCCAATGCAGACAGAAGTTGTGTAAATAACTCAATATTGCTGTGTTATGAGAATTTCATGCATATTTCATTTGGGACCATGTGTCTGTGTATTCGTCTCATCGTGAGGGAGTTAAGGTTTATGCAATCGACTTGTAGGCAAGTCTCTCATGACTGAACTGCGACATTTTGGGTTCTAGATTAATCGACTTGCCACAGCCTAATTAGTGTGCTGCCACTGAGAATTCTCATGTTTGGGTTCTGGGTAGAATATATTCTTGTTGCTTGAATTAAATCTGTTACAAAGCCAGACTCATTATCAGTCAGAATTAATACCAGAATGAATGAATATAGACTAGTAAGAGTCTATGAGAAGGGTTCTTGTTTTCTTGAGGTGTTGGTGATATTAGGCTGATGGCTAGTTAAGCATACCTACAGAGCTCTCAATCATGAATGGTTGTTTCTCCCAATTTTATGCCGTGCCTGCTGAAGATGTCCAGGGTAGACACTGAGTGTACAAAACATTAGGAACGCCTTCCTAATAAAGTCGTGCCCCCTTTTGCCTTCCGAACAGCCTCAGTTTGTTGGGGCATGGACTCTACAAGGTGTCTAAAGCGTTCCACAGGGATGCTGGCCAATGTTGACTCCAATGCTTCCCACAGTTGGGTGGTGGACCATTCTTGATGCACATTGGAAACTGAGGGTGAAAAAAACAGCAGCGTTTCATTTACAGACTGAAACTGGTGCGCCTGGCACCTACTACCATACTCTGTTCAGAGGCACTTAAATATTTTGTCTTGCCCATTCACCCGCTGAATGCCACACACGTCTCAATTGTCTCTTGTAATCATTTTTTTTAACCCCTCTCCTCTCCTTCATCTACACTCACATTGGATTTAACAAGTGACATCAATAAGGGATCATAGCTTTCACCTGGATTCACCTGGTCAGTCTGTTTTGGAAAGAGCAGGTGTCCCTAATGTTTTGTACAAAGTGTATATGGTTAATGGTTATGTCTTGTAGAGCATTTTGGCAAGGGAGGTGTCTTTTTATAGCTCACTATTTGGGAGGTTTCAAGTAAAATTATTGCGTAACAAGTGTAAATATTTTATGGGCATTCTTTTTAAATGGTCTCCTGAATGTTGTGATTGTGTTCCCCTTCTGGCGTGTTAAAGGCCCAGTGCAGTCAAAAATGTGATTTCAGTGTTTTTATATATATTTCCACATTTATGAGGTTTGAATAATATTGTGAAAATGAGAATGCCCTTTTAGTGTAAGAGCTGCTTGAAGTTAGCCTGAAATTTCAGCCTGTTTTGATGGGTTGGACCATTGGCCTTTCCATGGTGACTTAACCATGGGGTAAATTAGTTAGACTAATAAGATAGAGTTTCAAGTCTTTGCCAATATCAGACCCCTCCCAGACAGTCCTAGTGAAATTCTATTTTGCTATTTGCTAAAAATATATATATATAGTTTTATTTTCATTTACTATTTTAATTGAAACAATCACAGTAAGGTACTTAATTGTTACCCAGAAATGATTTGATATTGAGATAAAAACTGCTGCATTGAACCCTTTTAAGCAATGGTGTTGCTTATATTTAATTGTGCTTCTCCCAGTATGAAAAATAGACCTCCAGAGAGGTGGAGAGGAGGCGTTCATCCCAAATAGCACCCTATTCCCTATATACCAGAGCCCTGGTCAAAAGTAGTTAATTATATAGGGAATTGGGTACCATTTGAGACAGTTTGTCCTGAAGTCACACTTTGGCTGACATCAATTGTTTCATTTCATAGCCCTTACATTGTGCTTCTTTAAGCATTTTTAACTATAATTCTTCTAGTTGATCAACTGATAAAAAAAAAATACAGGTTGTGCTTTGCAAAATTATCATAACTCTATATTTCATAGGTAGATTTTTGAACCCAAATCCTGACCTATACCATCAGGATTTGAGTAAGCAGAATTGGACCTGCACCAGTGCTTGGCAGAACCCTCCTCCACACGGTCTGTCATCCACAGCACAGCTTACCTTCCCTACCACCTTTTGTGGTGTGTTGGAAGTCATTTTAACGTTGTGCCTTCCAAGCTATAGCAACTAGCGATTGGCAGCTTCCTCACTCCCAGAGATTGTGTGCTGTTCCTGTAATTGCTTCTTAGCTTTGGCCCCAGTCAGACTTTAAACTCAATCAAATATTCATGATCGCCATTGGTGCTTAGTTGGTGTGAGTTTTTAAAGATTGGAGGAGACTAAAGACATGAGAAAAGGAATGTAGTCATTTGTCACCATGGCGAACACTTCGATACACAATTCAGAGTTTCAGAGAGGTCATTTTATATTTAGCACATCATGATTTTTCGTATTTGAAACTGTTACGTGGCCATAATGAAAAAATGTCCGGAGATTGAATTAAAATCCCCTCGGAAATTTTGATCGGGTTGGAAATGGAATATCTACATGGAGAGAAATGAGAGGGAGGATAAAAAGTCAAAATAGGGGTGCTTTTTTGTTGTTTCTCCAACGTGACCTTTACAGTGTGTGGTAAAATGGAAATGTGTTTTTTTTGCATATCTGTTATTAGGGTTTAGTGCCTGCTCAAGGGCAGCGACAGATTTGTTTTCCATAGTCATCTTGGGGATTTGAACTAGCAACCTTTTCGGTTACTGACTCAACGCTCTAACTGGTAGGCTACCTGCCGCCCATTAAGAAATTTAGAAACTCACTGAAATTACTTGTTTTAAAAGGCCCTACAAAATATAAAATGTTGTCCACTCAATACTGCTTTATAGATTGAAAACGTTGCTCTTCCATGTAGCAATCTGTTGGTGGAGATTGCAAATATGACCCTTGCGTCCTAGACCAAAGACATGATTAATAGTGTTTTGTGTTCTCACAATCAATTCATTGAACTGTTTAAGAAGTAGCGTCCATTAGAGAAGGGTCATCTTCCCCCAAAGACTACTAAGCCCGGCAATTTCTTCATGAAGATAGTGGTCACAGGGATTGCCTTGCCGTTAAACTGCTACCTATTAAGCTTGACTTTGAAGAATCCTTTCATCTCTCTAAGATTGTCACGCCACAGACTGTAATATTTTCCACACTGCTGTTGTAAGTCCAGCCGCAGCTTCTCTCAAACCCTGTCCATACAACAATAACCTGTTTTTCTGTCATTTGGATCGACAATAAAGATTTTAAACTAAGCCGTTGATCTTGTTTTCCTTTTCGGGAATATATTTGTACCCCCCAGTACATAAAGTCTCACTGATTGATTATTGTATGGCATTAACAAGTTGAGAATTTCTGTCCTTGCTAATGTAAATCTGTAAATTCCTGCCTGTTGGTACTTTTAACTGTGACTTCCTGGACCGAGCCAAAGGTAAAATACTTAATTATGTAGAATATAGATCATTTGATTCTAGTTAATGACTCCACATAGTTCATACCTTTTCTCTTCTGGCTTGTCACAGGGCACGTATGATGTATTTCACAGAGCTACTACAGTATCATGCAGAGTACATTATTAGTGATTAGTGAAACTTTGATCTGGGGGTTTATTTATAAGTGTCTCTATAAGTGTCTCTATAAGTGTCTCTATAAGTGTCTATAAGTGTCTCTATTTATAAGTGTCTCTTTAAGTGTCTCTATTTATAAGTGTCTCTATAAGTGTCTCTATAAGTGTCTCTATTTATAAGTGTCTCTATAAGTGTCTCTATAAGTGTCTCTATAAGTGTCTCTATTTATAAGTGTCTCTATAAGTGTCTCTATTTATAAGTGTCTCTATAAGTGTCTCTATTTATAAGTGTCTCTATTTGTCTCTATAAGTCGATTTATAAGTGTCTCTATAAGTGTCTCTATGTGTCTCTATAAGTTTCTAAGTGTCTCTATAAGTGTCTCTATTTATAAGTGTCTCTGTGTCTCTATTTATAAGTGTCTCTGTGTCTCTATTTATAAGTGTCTCTATAAGTGTCTCTATAAGTGTGCCATTTATGATTCATAGTTTTTTTTCTTTTTTTTTAAAGTAAACTTTTCCTTGTATTTTCTTCACCCACTGTTCCTGTTAAATCCAATAATAGTTATGTACTAAGTTGTAACACCAGGAGGCAGCAAAAACAGGACGTATGTGTACCTGTGGCACATCATTTTGAAGCATGAATCTTAGTTTTTATAACCAAAGCGTCATAGTGATGCATACAGCATAGTAATTAAGCCAACTCTTCCTTAACCACGAGGGAACTTTTAACTAGCTTTATGTATAAGGCTTGCCGCTTGTCAGGCTCAAAGACTGGTTGATCCTGTGTGTGGGTGTGCACATGTGTTCTCATTTTGATGGACACTTAATTAGATCTGATCAGAAAGCTGGTCTCCTCAGGTCACTGTGTGATTGTCGTGTGACAAATAACGATTTTGAGTATTTGGGTTTGGGACACTGCTGTCATCTGTCGTTTGTGCTTTTTCCTTCAGTCCAAGTGTCAGTCAACAAATTGGCGTGGGGCTCATTTGTATCGGCCAAGGTAAGACAAATGCCACCTTACTCCCTATATAGTGCACTACTTTTGACCAGGGCCCATAGTGCACTATGGAATAGGGTGCCATTTGGGACAAAGACCCTGACTACTTTGTTTCTCGTTGGAGAAGAACATGGGTAGGAGTCCTCTATACTCCACCAGACCACTACTGCACATTCCACGCCAAACATTTATGGATATAACCTTTCGTAAATTACGACTATTCCAAGCTGGGTAGTTTGTGACTGTGTCTCATAGAGCCCTTTGCTTGTAATGTGAATCAGAACTCCGTTATCCCCTCTGTTATTCCCCGGGGGTGAGATCATCTTCGGAATCATTTTACAATGACAGCATACACAGCCTTTGTACGGTGTTGTACACACATCTGATAGTGGCTTGAGTGGAAGGAGAGCAGAAGGACATGTTGTGTGAAATGAAGAGCTTTGAGTGTGTGTGTGTCTTTTGAGAGGTGTCTGGGCACTCAGCTGTGCCTGTAAGTGCAGAGTTATGTTGTGTTCTGAACAGGCTGTCTGTAGATATGACGCCACATGGCACATCTCTGTCCCCATCTCTCTGTCTACAACAGAGGCTAACCCGACTTTGCTCTTGACAGTCAAGCCTTCCCTCTCTACAATATAAACGCATGTGGTGCTTTCCAGTCTGCTGACATGTACTGTTCTCCTATGATGGCCTACAGTAGCTGTTGAACATGTTAGCCCTTTGTTTACCTCTTTTAAACCTTTCCAATTCAAAGCTATCACTTTGGCCTGTATAATGTGCCATTTTCAATCTGTGCACGTTTGATATAATCCATGTGAGAAGTTTTTATCTTGTGTTGTATTTCGATTGCATCAGAGCAAAGAAGCAGCGATTGTCATGAAGCGTTGAGGCTTTGCCGCTTCTCCGGTGTCACTGCTGTTGCTGCTGCTCTGCCCCCCCCCCCCCCCCCCCCCCCCCCCCGTCCAGGGTCCTCGTCTGTCTCAGCACTTCTCCATCTGCCAGGACAGAAACAGTCTGCCTGGAGAATAACCCTGGTTGGATCTAATTACAACTCTTATCAGTTCCTGATGGGATAGGCTTTGCTGTCACATCAGCAGTGCAGGGCAGACTGTGAAAGAGACTTTTGGAGAACATACAGCACCATACTGTGTAACTTTAATGGCCCTCATTTCCCTCATACTGTTCAGTTTTCAGACTCGTATTTGTCTTATTATTAGCAGGAAAGATGATATCTGAGTGCTGAGGATTATGGGTACCAGGCCCAGGGGAAGCGCCAGGGGGCTTGCTGCTGTATGTCTTGCTGTGTGTGTGTCTCGGTGATACTCTAGCAGGCATAGGCTTCTGGAAGCTTCTAATTGTCGCCTGGAGAGGAACTTGAGAGTTTTCACAAGCTGTCTGTGAGCCCCTTGCCAAGAAATTAGGCTCTGAAAGATCTATGAGGACACCCACAGAAATTAGTTAACCTCCAAGCATATCCAGCTCCTTTTCCACATAACAACCGAAAAAGTCACAAACTTACTCTTACTAAAAGTAATGGTCTGAGTTTCAAAGTGCAAGTATAGTTCCCGACATTGTGGGAACTGTAGTAAAGAGATACCACATAAAGTGTGCTGTTTGTTAAGGATATTTAAGAGCGCCTGGACATTGAGAAGCTGAGTGTTTCTGTCCTGGCAGATGGAGAAGTACTGAGACAGACGAGGCCCTGAGTCATTGATATCCCATAAGATCAGTCATAGAAATAGCTTTCTCTGTGATGTAAGTGCTGTACTTCCCAAAGGTAGTGAAAGTCCTGAAATGATCCTCCTCCTCCTCCTCCTCCTCCTCCTGTATGGGGTGATCCATGGGCGGTGCAGACTGGCAGAAAATGAAAATGGGCTGGTGAGATCAGTTAAATTAATTTGAGTTAAATACATCTGAGCTGAGACCTTGGCTCCAGCGCCGTTGCCCGGACTTGGTTATCTATCATGGAAATGTCAGGTGCAGCGCCAGGCTTCCTCAGATGAGAAATTAACAGAGAGGAGGTAGGAAGAAAAGAGAAAGATGGATTTGCTTCGGGTACTCTGTGTCCTGTCCAGAGTTGACACCAAAAACAAAGACAACCTGGCAGTCATGGTCGTATTCATTAGTACACACCGTAGCAACCATTTTGCAAAGGAAAACATTTTTCAATGTTTATTATTGGAGGTTCAGGTAGTCCCTGACGTTTTCTTCCATTTGGTTTCCATTTGGTGACTACTGGCCAGTCAAGCAGACAGATTGACAATCTGCACTGTATATAGTCATGTTGTTTTTTACGACCCTATACTGTATATAGTCATGCTGTTTTTTATGCCCTATTCTGTATAGTCATGCTGTTTTTTATGCCCTATTCTGTATATAGTCATGTTGTTTTTACTCATTATTTTTTATCCATTATACACTGACACTATTTCAATGAAATGTTTTATCTAATCTTTGACTCTGCATTGTTAGTCGACACCTGTTGTCTACAAAGCATGTGACAAATAACATTTGATTTGATTTAATCCCTGGAGATTGGCAGTGCTTTCTGTCTGACAAGGAAGCTAAACAGAGGATTGAATCATGAGTCACACCGATGCCAATGGGCTTGACAGGCAGCCTATCCCTGTGGACCTGCAGTCTGCTGCTAATGACAACACACCGGTCCACCACCACCACTCCACACACCACAGTCTGGCGAGGTGCGTCACACACCTATGTATACCTTCATCTGAGTGACTTACAGCTTTGTGGTGATTTAAGTCCGAACCTCTGTCAGACAAATTAGGCAAAAACAAGGCAAAATACGCTGAATCCATTGAAGTGACTCACTGTATACAAGACAGATTGATACTGGGTAAACAATGGAACATTTGCCAAAGGACTTGTTTTTGTTATTGCTCATTTCACTCCACTAATGTGATGAATGCAGTTCCCTAATGTGTTTTACCGGACTGTTAGTGTTTCTTCAGAAAAAGCAGATCCATTAATGTAAATTATGCATTGGAGATGCCACGTTCTATAATTGTCTTCGTCATTAAGGGGTAGAACACACAAACTCCCTTAGTACATCTTCATGTATTACATTTCTGTTGTCTCTGGTCCCATTCTAATAGGGAAAAGTGTCAGACCAAGATGGACTTGAGCAATATTAAATGTTCATCAGTGGAGCTGCCATAGACTGAGCTAATCAGCTGGAAAATGGGTCACTTTGTGTAGTGGACACTGTGGAATTAGCTTTTTTTTTATCACACTGATGTGTTTAGAGAAATCAAATGGATAAATGTAGAAACCAGAAATATGCACCACACAGTCTCCTGAAGAGATACCTAGTATTTTCCCATTATTGTTATGCTGTGAGCGTGATCGATCACATTAGGCAAACCCAGCTGTTACATTTGATTTCTGGCTACTGTACTTGCATTGTGTTGTGTGTTAAGTGTACATGGTTAAGTACTATATGTGTACTTAAAATGTTGACAATTTGGGGGGGATACAGAGTCTGTGTGTCTCAAGGCTTTTGCTCCTGCTGCCTCATTGAACTCTTCCACTGTAAACATTTTTAATAAAAATTATAAAAAATAAATGTATTAAATAAATGGTTCAACAGTATTTTTTTTAAACTCATATTGTAGATCAATGTGTTACCTGAATGTACTAAACTCAGTAAAAAAAAAACGTCCCTTTTTCAGGACTCTGTCTATCAAAGATCATTCGTAAAAATCCAAAAAACTTCACAGATCTTCATGGTAAAGGGTTTAAACATTGTTTCCCATGCTTGTTCAATTAACCATATACAATTAATGAACATGCACCTGTGGAACGGTTGTTATGACACCAACAGCTTACAGATGGTAGGCAATTAAGGTCACAGTTATGAAAACTTAGGACACTAAAGAGGCCTTTCTACTGACTGACAAACGCCAAAAGAAAGATGCCCAGGGTCTTTGCTCATCTGTGTGAACATGCCTTAGGCATGCTCTGCAAGGAGGCATGAGGACTGCAGATGTGGCCAGGGCAATAAATTGCAATGTCTGTACTGTGAGACGCCTAAGACAGCGCTACAGGGAGACAGGGTGGACAGCTGATCGTCCTCGCAGTGACAGACCACGTGTAACAACACCTGCAGAGGATCGGTACATCCGAACAGCACACCTGGGGGACAGGTGCACGATGGCAACAACAACTGCCCGAGTTCCACCAGAACACACAATCCCTCCATCAGTGCTCAGACTGTCCGCAATAGGCTGAGAGAGACCGGACTGAGGCAAGTCCTCACCAAACATCACCGGCAACAACGTCACCTATGGGCACAAACGCACCGTCGCTGGATCAGACAGGACTGGCAAAATGTGCACTTCACTGATGAATCGCGGTTTTGTCTTATCAGAGGCGATGGTCGGATTCGCGTTTATCGTCGAACGAATGAGCGTTACACCGAGGCCTGTAACTTAGCTCCAACTTGAGAAAGATTCTGTCAATTTAAAATTATTTGCTCAACTTGTCTCTCAACCAGAATTTGTTATTTCTTCCCTGAAAAGGGCTCTGGAACTAGTTAGACACACACGCTGCTTTTGATATACGTTTTCAACTTACATATTTGACACACATGATAACATTGTGCATCTTAATTTATACAGTAATTAATGTTCCACATGTCATCATCTGGGATTTGAACTCACAATCTCTTGGTTCACGACAACCATGTCTGTGCACATGTCTGGTTTCACCTGCATTGCTACACTTTGTACTGCTCAAGTTCAGAAGGCTGTGAACCAAGAGGTTGTGAGTTCAGATCCCAGATGATGACATGTTGAAGAAAAATGACTGTATGAATGAAACATGCACAACGTAATGATCTTAGTTAACGGGTCAAAAGCACCGTGGGTGTCTAACTCATTCCAAAGCCTTTTTCTTTGAAAATTCCCAAATAATTTATAGTTAAATTAACATATGAGGCAAGTTGAGCAAACACATGATTTTAAATTGACAGAATGTTTACCTAAGCTTTCTCATGTTGGAGCTAAGCTGTGGAACCAGTTACGTAATAATAATGAATTGAAACAACTAGATTTGTTTTTACAATGTATAGTAATATACTAGAGCTTGATAGAAAACACCAATTGATTGTCTGAGAGGATTGTGTCTCTTCCCTGTAGTCCGAGGCTGAAGCAATCAGTTCAGTTCAGTCCAAGTTCAGTCCAAAAATGTGTTGGAAGTCTTATTCACCAGGGCTCTTCCAAGTTGAAGGCAGTCATTCGTTCCTGTATCAGTCGTCTCACATAGGCCTAACCTAGAAAATATAATGATGGGATACAACATGATCAGGACCTGTATTTGTATGATAGGCACTGAATTGTCTTTATTCAAAAGTTCCACAGCCGAGGGTGTGCAATTTATACTAAAACTAGCAGGGTAGCAAACTACCATAACAGCCTTCGTCGGTTTTCATCTTCGTGCTGCATTTAGAGGAATGAGAGCGGAGAGCTGAAGTAAATGATTCCTACAATTCAATGGTGTAGCTAGCATTACCTGATAAGTGCTAGCTTTAACAGGGATACAAATCAAATAAGACAACGAATGGACATGGGGAGGGATGGAGCCATATATATCTCTATGTATGACTCTAGGGAGAGATCACTTAACACGCCATGCAAATTCACTTCCTGCTGTTGTGAAATGGACAAAAATAAATGCATGCGTGAAATACAGGATAAGAATAGTTGTTAATCCCCAAGGAACTCTTTCTTCCAGTTCAAGAGCCTTTCTAGCCATTTAAACTTAATGCACCAAGCTCTCAGGCTTACCAAAGTCACTAGCATCTGACTAGCCTACCTCTGGGATATCATACTACTCTGTGTATCAGAAGATTTGTTATGAACTGTTATGGAAGGGGGGTAACTAGTCGGTTGCACAACTGAGTACATTCAACTGAAATGTGTCTTCTGCGTTTAACCCAACCCTTCTGAGTCATTGAGGTGCAGGGGGATGTCTTAATCGACGTCATCGGCGCCCAGGGAGCCATTGTTGTCGGGGGTTAACTGCCTTGCTCAGACTTTTCCACCTTGCTGGCTCAGGGATTCGAACCAGCTACCTTTTGGTTACTTAACCGCTAGGCTACCTGCCACCTGTTATTAACAGTTATTGACCCATATAAACGCACGTCCTCATCATCAATTTCTATAATGAAAAATCTACAATAAATTGCCCTGTCTACTATAGAAATTAGAAGGTAATTGAACTAGGAGTGGCAATAGCACACTGTTATGATAATATAGATTTTTTTTGTTTTTAGATTGGCTGATGTTGCTTAATGGAGTCCATTCCAGTAGTATGGAGGGCATAAACAGTTTCCATTTGCACAAAACTGATGACTGGGGATAGGACTGAGTCATATTCAACTAAGCCTATTACATAAAGCACTTAAGTCTCTTTCTCAGTACAAAACTATTCAAATAATCAGGAACAGTTCTGTCTGCTATTTATATAATTTTTCATTCTCTCTATGTCATTCACAACTGCTGATAGCTAAAACCCCTTGACAGACACGCACACATGCACGCACGCACGCACGCACACACACACATACACACGCACACAAGCACTCACACACACACTGTCCACGGTCCTGAATGTTATCTCATTTTCTGCAGAGCTCTCTCTTGCACACACACATACACACGCACACACACACTGAAGTCCATTCAGATGGCTCTGTCAGAAGGTTCTTGATTTTGCACCACACTATTGGTGGTGGATAACAGTGGCCTCAATTATACTTTAATTGTCTGCCACTATGAACTATAGGATTAATATTTGTCTGTCCTTGCAATCGCAATGCAGAGTTTCTGCAGTAACATTGAAAATCAAGCTGATAGCCAAAGCCATTAGCTTGGCCGGTTCTGTGAGGGAAGAGACTTGTTAATTGCCTCTCTCTCTCATCTTTGCTTATTGTAGTGGAATTGTTCTTGTTTGTCACTCTTTCTCCATCCGATTAGGGATGCTCTGCTTTATAATAGTGTTTTACTTTGCTTTCCCTCAGCGATCGCTCCCAAACTCCTTTAATTAGCGCTATCAATCACTCCCACTCTCTTTCTCCCTCTCTCTCTCTCTCTCTCTCTCTCTCTGACCCGTACCCACAGCTCAGTTTAGTGGAGACAAGGACTCCATTCCTCATTATTCTTCACAGGTGAACCTTTACTGAGGCGGTTGGATCGCATCTCCCAGAGCCACTGGATGTCTCTCAGATGAGTATAATTTAAAATGGCTGTGCTGATATCTCATAAACAGATCTCACAGAGAGCACCTTTGGAAAGAGAAAATGACTTATTAACATGCTAATACCATGTTGATATGATGCACGGTGCAAAGTCCTGTTCTATTGACATTGCTATTGGACGATTCCTCTCTGGCAAACTTGGATGCATTCAGCAGGGCACAATGTTGTGGAGGACAGAAACGTGTGACTTCGAACAAACCTCTCTGAGTCTGACATGTAGAATCATGCCAGCTCTATTTGTGACACTTCTGTCTGCAATGTTTGCCTGCTGAACGCGACCCTGCTCTGCTGTCAGGTGGTTCACTTGTGTATTCGTTTACTATTTAACTCGTTGCTTTCTGTCCCATCAGTCGACGCAGTGGACTGGCAGGCTGATTCTGTCCAACGATAATCTAGTGATAATCCAGTATCACAGATGGCCTATAATTAGACCAGCTAGATGTGACGTTATCTGTAGATCTGTGCCTCCCGCCATGCTCCCCACTCAACAATAACAATGTCCATTCACTGATAACAATATGTGACTAGAATGAGTTATATTGTTATATCTCTACTATCATATTGTTAACCATGGACAAACATTTTTACTATGAGAGATGTGTCATTCTTAGACTTTTTGGATGTGTCTATTCACAGGGGAATGGAGTACATTGTCTGTGCACTAAAGCCCACATAATTACATCAGATTGCTGTGGTAAAGCCAATTAAACAATCAGTCATTTCTTTGCTCAGTGCATATTGATGCCATGTGTATTCGCATCCTTATTATTATCGATGCATCTGTGCGTGCCTGCGTGCATAAGGACTGCGTCAATCTGTAGTGCGCTTCGAATATTGAACTTTTCAATTAAGCTAAAAAGGTAACGCCAATTAGAGTTCTGTCTGCACTCGGTCGACCAGAAGACTGTGTGTTGTTTGTTACCAAGCAACTTATTCACTCCACACTGTTGGCTGCGTCATTTCCTCCTGACAAGAGACTGGAGAGAGGGAGCGACACACTCTAGCAGCGTCTATATGCTCGGGAAGCTCGCGGAGACGCATCTGCAGTCTAGGTCAACGCAAGGCAGGATAAAAAATAAAGAGGGATATAAACAAAAAACTACCAGGATTTTTAAAACTCTGGATTACTTGAAAATGGCTGAATTGTCTATGCGTTATTTATAACACTTTTAAAGCTCAGGCTGGATATATTTGGATAGACAACTCCACAATATGAACTTCGGTCGCCGATAAAGGAACCAAGCAAAATAACTACTTCTATCAAGAACATCGCGCGTATTATTTCCGAATCTTCCGCATACATATTAGTAGGCTTAAGTTTACCATTTGATATTCATAAGTAGTAGACATTTTTTATTTTGTTGCGCTCAAGCTTTTCTCTGGTGCCTGTTGACGAGGTGATATCTGTGGATACTGGAGAAGCAGCTCGCGGGCTACCTGATCTCTTCATGCACAAAAGCAAGACACGAGCTAATGACACAGAAGCTTTTCGTGCTCACCATTACGCTTTCTGACAGAGTTGTGAGTTTTCTGACCAAGGTTCCGAAATGTTAGTCTATTTCAGGTGCCTTTTTGACGCATGATTAGCCTAACTTATTACGCATTAGGCCTACTGAAGTTCTGATGTTAGGCTGTAATTAAACTGCAAATCTGTTGAATATGTCCTATTGTTTGTGTTTGAAATTATAACATTGAACTTAAGTTGTTTATTTCATTGCTCGAGGCTGCGTTCTAAAACTGTTGGAATTCAGCCGGTTGGCTAAGCCAGACCCAGGCTCAGACCTAGCCAATATGACTATTAGTGGAGTGGACGTCCTGCAGGAATCTCTATGCCACGCTCCGTTTTAAAGGAGCATAACCCAGCATTGTCAGACCCTAATGCCCAAATGTCTCCCCGCTCCAGTGTTGCTGCGTGACCCAGTCACATGTCTAGAATGAGCACTGATCTAGAGCGTATGTCGCTCAACTCCTCCTCCGCCAACTCGGTGGCCTCGAGTGCCCGCACGCTGTCAGCCAATGTCAAGAAGCTGCACAACGCGCTCAACCTGCTGCTCAACGAATTGGAGCGGGAGCAGTTCATCCACTGCCTCAACGTGTACCACTCCAAGCGTAATGTCTACGACCTGGTTCAAACACTTAAAGTCATCCTCAATGCGCCCAGCAAACGCCAACTTCTGCCCATGCTACGACAGGTCATTCCCCGCTCAGACCAGCTTTTGTTTGACCAGCACACCTCGGAGGGCCTTTACTTGAAATCGGATTTACTTGCCAGAAATGGGAGCGCCGAAGCGTTGGGCGAAGTTCCCAGTGGGAGTCCAACACCTCCTGGGCATTTCTTGCCAACCCCTCCCGGATCTCAAGTTGCGATGCGCGGCTCTCCGGATAGTTTCAGCACCAGCAGTGATGGGACAGCTCCCCTCGTCCCGCTGCTCGGGAGAGGCTTTCTGCACGAGCCTCCAGGAGAGGTTCGACAAGTGACCCTGAAACGGCACAAGAGCAACGAGGGCTTGGGTTTCAGTATCCGCGGAGGATCGGAGCACGGGGTCGGGATCTATGTGTCTCTGGTGGAGCCGGGATCCCTTGCCGAAAAGGAGGGACTAAGGATTGGGGATCAGATTATGAAAGTCAACAACACAGTGTTCGATAAAGTCACCCATGCCGAAGCAGTGAAGGTAAGTGGTTGTGTGGTAAAGTGTGTGTGGTAAAGTGTGTGTGTGTGTGTGTGTGCCCTGCAATATATAGCATGTAATCACAATACAGAGTTAATACACAGAACAACACACACACACACACACACGCACACACACACACACACACACACACAGAAGAGATCGAAAGGAAATGATGCTGGTTTACAATGTTTTACTCCCACTGTACAGCCTGCCTGTACTAGCTCTCCTATGCTCCACTTTTTTAAACTTCCCCTGAAGCTCTTAACTGAGCAGTCTGTCTTGGCTCTGCTTCTGGAGTCTGTGCCAGGGTGGGCCACACAGTCAGCACTTAGAGCTTTTTTAGGATCATCTTTTTCATGGCACGCTTGGCGGCGAGGAACAGCATCGTGACGGGAACTGGGTCGTAAATCCCGCCATCCCGTGGCCACGTCCAATTGGACGAAGCAGAGAGATGCAGAGAGAGAGAGAGACGCCTTACCTACCGCCTCATCCGATTGATCTGAGTCTCTGACTGATGAAACAGAGAAGGCTGGAGATGAGATGACTTTCCCTTTGGCTGGACTCTCTCTCTCTCGCTCTCTATACCAGGGCAGCGTACTCTTTTGCTGTTTAGGAATTAACAGAACTATCTGACTAGTGAAATTAAATACACCCTCTTACAATTCTTCAGAGTTACTCCCCTGGGACTTCTGCTGTTGTCTGACCTGCCTGTGTGTGGATGGCCGGGGGATGGGGGGAACGGATATGTGGAGCGGTAAGGTGGAGGTAGTAGTTAACCCAGCTGCTGGTTTGGGGCCCACCAGGCATGCTGTTAACTGGTAAAGGCCCACCAGGCATGCTGTTAACTGGTAAAGGCCCACCAGGCATGCTGTTAACTGGTAAAGGCCCACCAGGCATGCTGTTAACTGGTAAAGGCCCACCAGGCATGCTGTTAATAACTGGTAAAGGCCCACCAGGCATACTGTTAACTGGTAAAGGCCCACCAGGCATACTGTTAACTGGTAAAGGCCCACCAGGCATGCTGTTAATAACTGGTAAAGGCCCACCAGGCATACTGTTAACTGGTAAAGGCCCACCAGGCATACTGTTAACTGGTAAAGGCCCACCAGGCATACTGTTAACTGGTAAAGGCCCACCAGGCATACTGTTAACTGGTAAAGGCCCACCAGGCTTGCCGTAAGTCAGGCCTCTCTTGGTCTCTGGGGGTCTTGTCAGTGATCATCAAAGATTGAACTTTCTCTAACTGATGGTAAATTGTCATGGCCATGATGAACGTACAATTCCCTCTGGCTGAGCCTAGGGGCCTGTCTGTGTGTGGACTGCATGTGTAAGGAGCAGGCATGTAAGCAGGTACATGACTGAGAGTAAGGTCAACAGCAAGATTGGATTCTTAAGTAGATTTCTCTCACTGTAGTAGTAGTTCAAATTCTTCTTCTTCTGTCATCTGTGTCCTGAGGTTCAAATGGCAAAGCGATGACAGTGTATTTATTGTAAGAGGACTTTTAGCGTGCTTCTGTTGCCTATTCCTTATAGGTCATGCTACACTATAAGGTCATACTGAGTGGTCATAGCTCATATCCAAGAGACCGCAATTTGTAACAGAGGTCCACCTTTTAAAATAATGAAATGATCTGTCCAAAATTCACCGGTCCCTTGTTGAGAATACATTTTGTAGAATTGTAAACGTTGCAAAAACAGCACTGAGCTCTGTTCATGATTTACCGATATGGACATTGGCTGCAGCTCAACAACCCCTATGTTTTCTGCCCTAAATAATTGTGGTCCAATCCTGGCCAGGGTTTCCTGGCTCACCACTTGTTGTTTAAGTACAGGACCGGCCCACTTTTGTAATGATGCGGGGGTGTGCCGTGCTTCATCCTCTCCACACAGATAGCTCAGAAGAGAGAAGAGACCAAAACAGAGTGCTGAGGCCAGCTGGGGTCTGCTATGGTCACTTGGGTCCATTCCTTTTTTTAATGACAAAGTTAATTATTTATCAAATGCTTTAATTGCACAGGCGGAGAATAATTCCTCTTGCCTTTGTGTGGCTGTGCACCGGTTTGATTAATATTGAAATGTTTTCCCGGGGTGCGTTTGGAGGACGGGTTAAGAAGGAGAGCAGAATGAAGATTTCATTCCAAATGATACCCTATTTCCTATGTAGTGCATTACTTTTGACCAGGACCCATAGGGAATAGGGTGGCATTTGGGACACAGCCGAAGTCACATCCGTCTCACTGATCCCAATTTATGCATTTACAGCCACGGGAGAAGATGGAGCTATCCTTCACACAATCTTTCAGCCATCATCTTTACCCTTTTTCTCATGTCTTCACTGTCGCTCATACTCAAACTCTTTCTTGTCATCTTTCTACTTCCCCCATTTTCTCATCATAAACAGAAAACACATTCATCCCCCTCTTCCTGCCACCGGCTTATATTGGTCACATGCAAGCAGGCCCGGTATACACACACACACACACACACACACACACACACACACACACACACACACACACACACACACACACACACACACACACACACACACACACACACACACACACACACACACTGGCAGACACACACACACACACACACACACTTTGTCAACATTCTTCATCCCCTGTCTGTCTTAAAGTACTGTTTGTATTCACCTCCAGTCTCTCCTGGGATCTTCCACAGCTGCCCTACCACATTGATTCTATTGTGGCTGTCTAATTGTTTTACAATGGACTGCAAGGTTGGGTCAGTTCACAGCCAAAGTGTCTCTAATCTATCACCTGGTCTCACTTGTTCTCTACAGGCAGAGTATTGCTGGACAAGCCATTAATATCACCTATTCACTGCCCAGAGCTGTGGTCAGATATGTGCTGAAATATCACTCATTCTATTAGCGTCTGGCCTGTTCACTTATACTAACATTGATTTCAATGGAGACACTGGAGACCGCATTGGGTGCACCATTAAAGTGACAGTTCAATTGTCTGGGTGGTACATGGTTTAGGTGACACCATGAAAATGTAAGGCTAAACTCAGACAATTGAAATGCTTGTATGGGACTTCCAGCTTTATTACTTTAACTGTGTCCCAAATGGAACCCTGTTCCCTACTTAGTGCACAACTGGACTCTGGTCAAAAGTAGTGCACTATCTAGAGATTAGGGTGCCATTTGGGACACAAACTGCATGATTTATTGTAGAGTACCTTGCCTCCTCAATGGACTCTGACACTGTTTACAATGTGTGTTGATCACTCTGGTCATAGACAGCACCCTTAGCATATGTCTGATTTCAGCTCCGATGGATTTACAGCTGAACTGGGCATGGGGGATTCTCTCAAAGGCCTTGTTTGCGTCCCAACTAGCATCCTATTCCCTATGTAGTGCACTACTTTTGCTCTGATCAAAAGTATTGCACTATAAAGGGAACAGGGCACCATATGGGACACAGCCCCTCTCTCCTCCCAAGGTTACGTGGGAAGGGTGAGCCTCCGGTGGAGGTCTGAGGTGAATATTAAGTAGGATAACAGGATGGAGGGATGGAGGGATGGCTCTGTCTGGGCTATTTGGATTTTTGCTCAGTAGCTTTTGACAGGTATGTGTTTGATGTAGGATGGAGATTTACACAGGCGCGCTGACACAGCTGTGCTGACACAGACACGCACGTACACACGCACACACACGGTTGTGCCTTAGTTAGGGCTTAGTTATCCTGCAACTGAAAGGAAGACCACCCTGGCTGGTGTGTTGATAATCCTGTTTCTTTCACTGAGGATGAGAGAGGGAGACAATGAGGAGCACATCAGGGGCTTTTAGTAGTATCACACTGAAACATGTTGAGTGGAAATCCTTTTCCTTGGAGAAAAACACAAATACATACACTCTCTCTCTCACACACACACACACACACACACACACACACACACACACACACACACACACACACACACGCGCTGCTGCTTACTGCCTGATGGGTGCCGCCAGCTAACGATTTCCCTTCCAGGGGAGGAGGAGGATGGAGATAGGGAGGGGGGTGAGGGGGTTGTTAGAGTTGCAGAATGGGATAGGATTTGAATCATCTCAAGGTATAGGACTTGATGGAAAATTCTGAAGTTCTCGGATGTTTCACTGTGGTATACTCATGTTCAGGACCAGAAGTGATCCCAACCACAGAACAGGAAAAGTTACAGCATATGAAGACCCAGAGTTGTTCCGTGTCAGGTCAAAGTCGTAAGGAAGAAATGACTGGCCCGATTCACTTTCAATATCATTATCAATCTTTAATCATGTTCAATATTCATATATTTAACCAGGGTACGAATTATGTGGGAATCAGGGGGTGCTCAGCTCTCCTGAATGAGATATTAGCTCCCCTAAATGCAACAAAAATCTATCTTTGGGGGAGATTTCTAAATTAATGCTAATTTAAGCATTCTCCTGTTTGTTTAAAATTCAGTGGTAAATATGTTTTACAGTGGTAAATATGAAAATAAAAGCCCCTCTTTCTGATGGTTTAAACCATATATTTCTACATGGCTGCACAAACCGTCTCCCTTTCCACGTCGCTGTTCACTCAGTAGTGCTGAATGTCGGCCTCAGATGAGCTCCTGTAAACACATAGATTTCCTCATTTTCACCATCTGTTTTCCATGCGTCCTTGATAAAAATAAAAAAAACAATGCCTTTATTCCAATGCATTAGATTTATCTGTTGACTTATCATTGTTTGCTTCTGTCAGTCATCTGTTTAGAGCGCTCAGCCAAAAGAAGTCGACCGTTTATTTAGCTTTGTTGTTTTATATCGGTGTTTGTTTTTCTTTCCTCGATCAGCGGATGATGGTCGCCAATATCAATTGACAATTAGCCTACAGCTGGACACCAATGCGCATCCAATCCATCCAACATTAATGACAGTAGGCCTGTATTTGACTCTTTAGAAGCATTTGATTTTGTAACTGCATAGCACTACGTTATTGTGGATTTGTGTCCCCATGAGAACTGTTTTCACGGTGAAACATAATGAAACGTGACGCAGGTATAGTTACACTCACAGTGCACTTACCGCGATCTCACCGTTTCCAGAAAAAATGTATTGAAAGTCTAGGGAGCGTAATATTTCTTTACCGCGACCGGTGATCAGAGTTTACCCACCAATTTTTTCGACCACTGGCTACCGGTAGGCCTATTTGAAGTTCATGGTAATAGGCCTACACATTGTAGCTTAGTGTAGCAAATGTACTGTTTATTTTTTATTTAACCAGGTAAGCTAGTTGAGAACAAGTTCTCATTTACAACTGCGATTGTGTGTGTTAGGGTGACCATCCTGTTTTTCCCAGGACAACTTTCAGCCCCATTTCAGGTGTCCCGACTTAATCAATGGCAATTGGCAAATTTCATTAGGCACACTTGTTGGTGTTTTGTAAACAAATGTCTATTTCCACTTATACAATGCTGATTGGTTAAAACCGCATTCCAGACGGTGTCTATTCCACAAGTTGCCACCGGCTAAATCTATGACGTTAAAATGCCTATTTACTCTGTTCCATCTGACTGTCTCATCAGCCCAGCCAAGCAATGTATAAACTTGATCTCCTCTTTAAAAAGCATCTAGACATGATCTCACTCTTATTTTAGACATTTAGTTTTCACCAGCAGACCTTGCTGTCTGTCCGAGATTTGCAACATAGTTTATTGAACTAGGCAAGAACAAATTCTTGTTTTCAATGATGGCGGTGGGTTTACTGCCTTGTTCAGGGGCAGAACGACAGATTTTTACCTTGTCAGCTCGGGGATTCCATCTGACACTCTTTCGGTTACAAATCCAACGCTCTAACCACTAGGCTACCTCCCGCTCCATAGTAATGAGCGTATCGGGACGAGACAGACAGGCAGCGTTTCTCAGACCGTCTAAATCATGAATAACCTGGCATCATTTTTATGTATATATACAAAGAAATGTCAATTGAAAAAATGTAAAACAAAACTAAGTGCAGCTAGTTTGCAGTCTTTCCAGCTTCCGTTTGAAGCAATTGTGTTAGCAGTGTCGTTGGCTAGCTCTGAACAACAGTGTCCTGACGAATGAGCACATTTTCTATGCCAGGCGAAATCCCACCTCATTAGGCACTGTTTGACGTGACTGTAAATTAGCCGTAGTTGGCTAGCTAGCAAATAAGGGATACGAACGTTACCAGCCAGTATGGCAATGGAACATTTAGAACGAACGACTGGGTCGCGTCCATAGATACAGAACAAAAAGACTGAACAACTGGGTCGGGTTCATAGACACAGAACAAAAAGACTGAACAACTGGGTCGGGTTCATAGATACAGAACAAAAAGACTGAACGACTGGGTCGGGTTCATAGATACAGAACAAAAAGACTGAACAACTTGGTCGGGTTCATAGACACAGAACAAAAAGACTGAACAACTGGGTCGGGTTCATAGATACAGAACAAAAAGACTGAACAACTGGGTCGGGTTCATAGATACAGAACAAAAAGACTGAACAACTGGGTCGGGTTCATAGACACAGAACAAAAAGACTGAACAACTGGGCCGGGTTCATAGACACAGAACAAAAAGACTGAACAACTGGGTTGCGTCTCTGGCAACCGAGCCAATAGAATGAACGACCAGCCGGTTTCGGTAGTAACTCTAGATTTGTGAAGGGACTATATCTTGTGGAAGGATGAAATAGTATGATTAAATTAATCAAAATTACGTTTTTAATGAAAATATGTAAATCATTATTTAAATATGTTGATCACCCGTTGTATAAAAGTGATAATTCCCTCAAAGTCAGTGTTTGAAGGATATATTGGCATGGTTTTCCAGCCCTCGACTTCATCTAGGGCCTAACACCACCCGTGCCAATATATCCTCCAAACACCGACTTCATCTAGGGCCTAACACCACCCGTGCCAATATATCCTCCAAACACCGACTTCATCTAGGGCCTAACACCACCCGTGCCAATATATCCTCCAAACACCGACTTCATCTCGGGCCTAACACCACCCGTGCCAATATATCCTCCAAACACCGACTTCATCTAGGGCCTAACACCACCCGTGACAATATATCCTCCAAACACCGACTTCATCTAGGGCCTAACACCACCCGTGCCAATATATCCTCCAAACACCGACTTCATCTCGGGCCTAACACCACCCGTGCCAATATATCCTCCAAACACCGACTTCATCTAGGGCCTAACAGCACCCGTGCCAATATATCCTCCAAACACCGACTTCTCTGGCATTATAACATAATTATCAAATGGCGAGTGTAGGCTACATGCATTGCACTGTTTGGATTATTTTGGAGCAGATGAACATGCACACGTATCCTACTTACATTTTTGTTGGGGTGTTTATGCCACATTAAAAGGTCATTCATTTTTACCATTAAATTACAACATTATTATTAGGCCCCCGAATGTCACGGTGTAATTCACACTCTGTAATTACCACAGTCAGTCTCTTTCAACTGCATGCAGTGTCAAGTCTGGTACGACATAGTGAGCTAATTGGTCACAAGTCGATTCTGCTAGTCCAGTTATCAAGCTGTTTCATGTTGTAAATAGATAATGATTGGTCATATAGCTACAACAAGGATCTATCTACAGAGCATGACAGTATGAGAGCTTTTTCTTTGGCACCCTATTCCCCATATAGTGCACTACTTTTGATCAGGACCTATAGGCTAGTGCACTATGTAGGGAATATGGTGCCACTTGGGACACAGCCTTTATCTAGGGGATCCAGATGTCTTTATCTCCAGGATCACCTGGGAGGAGCTCTGGAGCTCTGTCTCTCTCTGGGTCATCTGATGCACGTCAGCATCGAGTCTCTTCTCTCCCACGTCATTTGACCCTGGACACTGTCTGCCACCTCCCTCCCTCGCTACCATCTGTTGCATACAATATAATAACTCTCACTGGTACCTGTTATCACTACTGATATGCATGTACATATAAATCCCCCCCCTCCCCACACACACACACACACACACACACACACACACACACACACACACACACACACACACACACACACACACATACATATAAACCCACGCAACCACACACAAACAAACACATACCTGAGGAGAAGGTAAGGAGACACAGAATGAATGAGTGCCCTTCTCCTCCTCTGCATAAGATCTCTGTGTACCACTGCTAGCTAGGTGGGCATCTGCCTTGCTAATGAGTGATCCTGGAAGGTATTGATTTTAAGCACATGGGAGAGCCCGGATGCCCAGTCCTGTTCAGTCCCCTCTCCTTGAAGACGTCTGATAGTTTGTGTCCCCTGCTCAAGGCTTCCTGGGTCTGAATTATTGAACAAGAGCTAAGCTTCACCATATTGTCTGTCTATGAAAGAGAGAAAGAGAAAGGGGTAGACAGAGAAAGAGAGGTTTAGTTTTCTTTCTCTGCTGCTCTTTGGCAATCCTCTCTTCTCTTTCTGTAAATCTCTGTCTGTCTGTCTGTCTCTGTCTGTCTGTCTGTCTGTCTGTCTGTCTGTCTGTCTGTCTGTCTGTCTGTCTGTCTGTCTGTCTGTCTGTCTGTCTGTCTGTCTGCCATTTCTACTGTTGATCAGAGAGCACAGGAAACAACAGGTGTAATACAGTACAGTGACATTCTTACTTGAGTTCTTTCCCAACAGTGCAGTAATAAAACAAATAATATAGATAATAACACATCTCATAAAAACACACAAGAGAAACCGGAGAATGCAAGCATATACAGGTCAGTGCCTGTCCCATACTTAAAGTGTAGGGGTACAGGAAGTGGTGGTAGGTATGTACTGTACATAAAAAGTGACTGGTAGGAGAAATACACTACCGTTCAAAAGTTTGTGGTCACTTAGAAATGTCCTTGTTTTTGAAAGAAAATAACATCAAATTGATCAGAAATACAGTGTAGACACTGTTAATGTTATAAATGACTTTTGTAGCTGGAAACTGCACATTTTGAATGGAATATCTACATAGGCGTGCAGAGGCCCATTATCAGCAACCATCACTCCTGTGTTCCAATAGCACGTTGTGTTAGCTAATCCAAGTTTATCATTTTAAAAGGCTTACTGATCATTAGAAAACCCTTTTGCAATTATGTTAGCACAGCTGAAAACTGTTTTGCTGATTGAAGAGGCAACAAAACGGTCTTTCTTTAGACTAGCAGATTATAGGAAGAAAGGGTCCAGATTGTCTAGCCCAGCTAATTTGTAGGAATCCAGATTCTGCAGCTATTCCAGGACATCCGCTGTCTGGATTTGGGTGATGGAGAAGCGGGGGGGGGGGGGGGGGGGGGGGGGGGGGGGCTTGGGCCAGTTGCTGCAGGGGGTGCAGAGCTGTTGGCCGGGGTTGGGGTAGCCAGGTGGAAAGTGTGGCCAGCCGTAGAGAAATGCTTATTAAAATTCTTGATTATCGTGGATTTATCGGTAGTGGCAGTGTTTCCTAGCCACAGTGCAGTGGGCAGCTGATAGGAAGTGCTCTTATTCTCCTTGGACTTTACAGTGTCCCAAAACCTTTTGGAATTATTGCTGCAGGATGCAAATTTCTGTTTGAAAAAGCTAGCCTTTGCATCCTAACTGACTGTGAATATTGGTTCCTGACTTCCCTGAAAAGTTGCATATCGCGGGGACTATTCGAAGCTAGTGCAGTGCACCACAGGATATATACAACATCCGCATCGAGTTAAAGGCTAGAGCTGTCGCTTTCAAGGAACGGGAGACTAATCCGGACGCTTATAAGAAATCCCGCTATGCCCTCAGACGAACCATCAAACAAGCAAAGCGTCAATACAAGATTAAGATTGAATCCTACTACACCGACTCTGACGCTCATCGGATGTGTCAGGGCTTGTAAACTATTACCGACTACAAAGGGAAATCCAGACGCGAGCTGCCCAGTGACGCGAGCCTACCAGACGAGATAAATGCATTTTATGCTCGCATCAAGGCAAGCAACCAATGAAGCATGCACAAGAGCACCAGCTGTTCTGGATAACAGTGTGATAACACTCTCGGTAGCCGATGTGAACAAAATCTTCAAACAGGTCAATATTCACAAAGCTGCTGGGCCAGATGGATTACCAGGACGTGTACTCAAAGCATGCGCGGACCAACTGTCGAGTGTCTTCACTGACATTTTCAACCTCTCTCTGACAGAGTCTGAAATACCTTCATGTTTCAAGCAGACCACCATAGTCTCTGTGCCCAAGGAAGTGAAGGTAACCTGCCTAAATGATTACCGCCCCGTGCACTCACGTCGGTAGCCATGAAGTGCTTTGAAAGGCTGGTCATGGCTCACATCAACAGCAATCTCCCGGACAGAGGATGAGAATTCTGAGAATGCTGTTCATTGACTACTGCTCAGCTTTCAACACCATAGTGCCCACGAAGCTCATCACTAAGCTAAGGACTCTGGGACTAAACACCTCCCTCTGCAACTGGATCCTGGACTTCCTGACGGGCCACCTCCAGGTGGTAAGAGTAGGCAACAACACGTCTGCCACGCTGATCCTTAACACTGGGGCCCCAAAGGGGTGTGTACTTAGTCCCCTCCTGTATTTCCTGTTCACCCAAGACTGCATGGCAAAATACGACTCCAACACCATCATTAAGTTTGCTGACAACACAACAGTGGAAGGCCTGATCACCGACAATGATTAGACGGCCTATAGGGAGGAGATCAGAGAACGGATTGAGAGTTTCAAATTTCTTGGTGTCCACATCACCAACGAACTATCATGGTCCAAACATACCAAGACAGTCGTGAAGAGGGCAAGATAAAACCTTTTCCCCCTCAGGAGACTGAAAAGATTTGGCATGGGTCCCCAGATCCTCCAAAGGTTCTAAAGCCTACTTGGTAAATATTTTCTTCTTCCTGAACTGCACTGTTGGTTAAGGGCTTGTAAGTCAGCATTTCACGGTAAAGTCTACACTTGTTGTATTCTGGGCACGAGGCAAATAAAGTTTGATTTGATTTGATTCTGCAGGTACCAGATTACGGTTGGACCTGGCGAAATGTGGAAGCTATACCGTCCACTAGGGGCAACGTGAGCCCTTGTTAGCCTCTAGTAGACTTGCAGAAATGTTACGTTGCATCTAGTTTAAGCCGCAGATTTCGGCTCAGAGGGTCACGTGTTCAATCCCAGTTCTAGGCATTTGTTATTGCTTTTAATCCTTTCCCACACCTTAAGAATTAAAGCCTAAAATTAAGTTTAATGAAATAATGTATATAAACTCTGGATTGCTGATGCTATGTATTGGCCATTGAGAGGCTATAAAGCCACCGGTCGGCCATATTGGCTCTCCCCAGTAGGAGCACTCCTTCATAGGAATGAATGTTATTCTACAGTATTTAAATTACATGTAAGTATTTTTGTTGTTGAAATAGGGACAGTAACATAAGTAATGGTTTTAGATATTTTTTATTTTTTCATTTTTATATTTAGCTCACATATCATTTAAAAGTAGGCATTAAAGTGTCTGTAATATAATACATGTACCAAGAGTACCAAGATGGAGGGCACGTTGGCTTCAACACAGCACCCCCTATTAGTCATCTAGTGTATATATATATACATTATTGGTTTAACCCTATCCTTAACGCTAACCTTAACCATTTGGAACTAATGCCTAAACTTAAATGTAGTTTCACTTTTGCGTGGTTTGACTGGCAGCTAAGATACGGCACCACATGGCGTAATTAAAACTTCAAGCCATGGCGTATATCTGTGACAGCTAAAATACGGCACCACATGGTGATAATTCAAATGTCAAGCCACATGGTGTAATTCTGTAACTGCAGTCACGCCACAGGTTTCATTTGGAGATTCGGTCGATATAGCAGCAGCATAAGGGGTGAGTGGATGTGTATGGGTGGGAGCATGTGTGTTGCGTCAGTAATGAGTGTGTGCGTGAGCGAGTATGTGAGTTTGTGTGTGTTCGTGTGTGTGTGTGTAAGAGTCTCAGTGTAGGTATGTGTACCTCTGTGGATAGAGACCTGTGGATGAACATAGAGTCAGTTAGATAGAGTCGAGAATAACCGTGGGAGAGGAAGGGCAGTAGTTGGTAGCCATTTAACAGTCTTATGGTCAGGGGCTAGAAGTTATCTCGATCTGCCTGCTGGATGGGAGCAGAGAGAACAGTCCAAGGCTCGGGTGGCTGGAGTCTTTGGCTAAATTGCCATTCTCAGAATGAATGTCCTGGATAACAGGGAGCCTGCTCCGTGAGGTGCTGGGCCATCTGCACCAGCCTCTGGTCCAGTTGCCATACCAGACGGTGATACAACCGGTCAGGATGCTCTCGATGGTGCACCTGTAAAAGTCCCTGAGGATCTGAGTGGCCATGACAAAAAGTTTCAGCCTCCCGAGGGAGAGGAGGCGTTGACGTGCCTTCTTCACGACTTCTTCACGACCGTCACCACTTGAGGTCGGCCCGTCAGGAAGTCCAGGATTCAGTTGCAGGGGGAGGTGTTCAGTCCCAGGGTCCCAAGCTTGGTGACGAGCTTGGAGAGGACTATGGTGTTGAACACTGAGCTGCATTCGGTACATGCATTCCGCTGCAATACAAACCATTAAGCTTTGGGGGTCATTGGATGAATTTGCCTTCTTTGATTGTATTTTCATATTGCTCTTAAATTCAGCTCTTAAATTCAGTGTCAGCTCTTAAATTCTGTTAACTTTCCCCAAATTTCCCATGTTCTCCAGATATTCCAGTTGGAAGAATCCTGGTGTGTGTGTTGTTCAATTGCGTAACACGCTCTGCAGGTGTGGCTACCTTGCACTCTGAATACATGTTATTTAACCACGCGTAAAGGTGGTGGAATTATTAGGGCATTAAGTCAGAATACGACGTATCTGTAGACACCCCTACGACACACCTTCATTTATACCATCTCCATCCCAAAACGAATAGCGGGTGAATAGCATGCTATTCTCATACTAAAGTTCAAGGTCAGAATACACACAGAGAGAAAAATGAATAAAAACGGAATTACGTTACATTTACACGGCCTAAACTTGGGTCAGAATCGGGCCCTGGTTGAATTGGAATTTTAGTTTACTTCCTGAATTGATTGCCTTCCATTCTGACATGACCTTTGCATGGCCTCTGGAAAGTCGGATTGGATCAGACCTGTGGGCATATGCATGCGGGTGTGCATGTTTGCATTTGTGTGGGAATCTGTGCTAGATTATGATAGTCACTCAACTGACCCAGGTGTCCTTCAGAATACAGGGTCACAGCCACAACATAGCCATGAAGGCTAGACATATTGTCTCTAGGTGAAATGACAGGCTTATTCTACGGCTGCTTCCCAAATGGCACCCTAATCCATATAGTGCACTACTTTTAACCAGAGCACTATGGGGCTTATGGGGCACATTAGGGAATAGGCTGCCATTGTGGACACTGAGTGTATATTAATGAAACGTTGTTGGCGTCTCATGCTTCATTGTCCTCCAAATGCAGTTGTATCCATTAAGCCATTCTGGTAGCCAGAAGCTATGATAATCGCCTATTGGGGCCAATTCTGGCCACATTATTTTACCTCCTCTTGTTTTGTATCCCTTGTTATATTAGATCAGGGAGGCACATTCACGGTTATGCTATTACCAATTGTGGTCAAATGAAGACACAATTTCCCTTTATTACAAATAAGCACTGGAGAGGGATTAGAGACGGAAGGACGATCGGGTCTCCATAGACACGGATGGAAATCTCCTTCTCCTAATACGTTCGGAAGTAGATCCGGGACTATCGGCCTATCAGGCACTAGAGGACCGAGCTAAAGAGATTGGTACACGAGAGTAGGGCCACGTCCCAAATAGCACCCTGTTTCCTATTTAGCGCTACTTCTGACCGGAGTCCTAGGCCCTGGTTGGGTTTCTGCTTAGAAGTTGTGCGCTATATAGGGAATAGGGTGCCGTTTTGGGACACAACTTAGGATAAATATGCGGCCAGTAATTCACCAGAGATGCAGAGCATAGTGTTTCATTATGAGTTGTGTGAGTTGGCTGGATGGATGGATTATGATAGCTTGAGTTGATATGAGAAGCCATGTCCAAAGACTAAACCTGCAGCCAACCCCATCAGCAGGATAATTGAATCTGTTTGAAGGCAGATTATTTTTCAGTTTGATTGTTTCCCAGATGAGGATTGTTTCCTGAATCTTTGTGTACTTGGTTATGAAACAGATGGTTCCACAGAGACAGGTGAACACAGAGATTGGGAGGGACATTAGATGAGTTATTGAGCTGGCGTTGTTCCACAGCTATTCCTATTTAATCCTTGTAATTAAGACTCGATCAATCGCAGACATAACGCCCTCTATGTGCCCTCTGTTGTAATGGGTTCTGTGTATGATCCATGGGAGGGAATGTGAGGTGAGAATATAGTCGCTCTTCATGAGGACATTTAGTGTGTGTTGGTGTGGGTGTGTGTGCGTGCACATGCAGGTGTGTGTGTGTGTGTGTGTGTGTGCGTGCGCATGTGCGTGTGTGTGTGTGTGTGTGTGGTGACTATAGGACTGAGGGGCTTAGTGACGGGAGGAAATAGAGGTGTGCTGTTTATTGCTCCTCTGTATTCTAACTTAGGTAATGCCTTAGTGTCAAGGTTAGGAAAAACATGGCACGGAGCCTGGCTGATAATGCATGTCTCGCCCTCAGATTGGCCCCCCATTAACTTGCATGTGGGGAGACAAAACGCTCCCTAGAGGCCCTGCGTCTGGATAGGGAAGTACGTTCCCATTTTATTACCTCCTCCACACCCCGAGGCTATCAACAACCCTTAGTTATTAGACCCTATAGCCCAGACCTGACATACACACTACATGTCTCAGACGGCACCCTATTCTCTACCTAGTGCAGTTCTACTAATAACCAGGGTCAACAAAGGGAATAAGGTGTTACTTGGGACGAAGAGTTCACATACAAATCACACACACCATGTGGGGCTAGAAAGAACCTTTCTCTCGTCTAGCCATCTGGCCATTTTCCTTGTAGCATATTGTATTTTTTCTCTACCAACTTCCACTGAGATGGGCCCTGGGTGACCGGGGACAGCTGGAGAGCAGGGGAGTCCGGTGGAGGAGGCGGCTGGTGTGTGAGCGTAAGCGTGAGCGTGGTCTCACCTGCTTCTAAGCTCCTGTAGGCGATACCTCAGAGAGAAAGCGTGAGAAAGAGAAGGACCGCGACACATAGCAGATAGAGTAGTCTGCGAGGCTGCGTCTTGCGTTTTAACTTCGACAGATCTTGATCTCTCCATTTAACACTACATCTCAGAGCTGTTGCCTAGATGGCCCTGAACGCCATCTTTTTCTCACATAGAGAAGCAATGAGGGAACATTTTCATTTAGATTCCAGTTTACTTCCTGAATTGACTGAATTCAGGAAACCTGGCACCCACACACAGACACACAAATACACTCACATATGCATATACACACTCCTAGTCATATGTGAAAGGTCATAGACTCACAGCTCACAGACGCACCTCTCACACATAAAACTTCCAAGGTCTGACAACAACCTAAGGAGGAAGTGATGGATGAGACACAAAAGGGAGAGTTGGAGAGAGGGTTAGAGGGGGAAGAGAGGGAAGGAGAGAGACAGAGGGACCAGGACTGTCAGTGCCAGACCCCTGTCAACATGGAAGGAGAGGAGGACGTTTCAGAAGTAGGGATGCAGGCGGAGTGACAGAGTGCCGGCGAGAGGGGGATGAGAGCAGGGGGAGGGAGAGGGGGAAGGTAATGGGAGAGAGAGGGAGTGGGGGGGGAGTTGGCAAGGAGATTAGTGGTGACAGCCAATTTAGGGTGCCACTCCTGCGTCTATTTCACATACACCAGTGACTTCCCTCCCTCAGAGGTAGGCAGGCAGCCTCCCAGGCACTGGTTTGGCCTTCAGCCTGCTTAACCGCACTCCAACGTTGCCTAATGTTCATTTGGAAAGCATCCATCAAAATGTGGCAATTTTGTGACTATATGTGTGTACCTAGTATAGCCTAGCATCTCTGCACAGCCCACGTATAGAGACGAGGGAAACTGTATTTGATACTGTCTTTGCCTGTGTGTCAGCACATCTCCCTGTAAACCCAGCCATCACAATACTGTTGATTTGTAGGCAATGAGAAAAGCAACTCATACAATGCATATTCATGAGGACAATATCTTCTATGTGTGCATGTTATTATACACTGAGAGTGCAAAACATTAAGCACCTGGCATTTACTACCATGCCCTGCACTTAAGTGTTTTGTCTGGCCATGTTCATCCTCTGAATGGCACACATACAAAATCTGTCTCAATTGTCTCAAGGCTTAAAAATCCTTCTTTAACCTGTCTCCTCCCCTTTATCCACTAATTGAAGTGGATTTAACAAGTGGCATCAATAAGGGATCATAGCTTTCACCTGGATTCACCTGGTCATTCTATGTCATGGAAAGAGCAGGTGTCCTTAATGTTTTGTTCACTGTCTATACCGTAAGTTATTACTGGGAGTCTTTGAGTCTTTCACTCAATTGATTTCTATAACAAGAGGCTCTTTTAGTGGACAGGTGTGTCTGTCTGGTTGCTAGGACAACAGCCCCCACTGTGACAAAAGCTGTGCCCCAGTGCATGCTGGGAGGGTCTGGCTGGCCATGTGGCATGTCGCGGGGCTGGGTTAAAAGGCACTCAGAGCAGTGAGGCGGCAACACTCTGAAGGACCTGTGGAACAATCAGCCTCACACACACAGACAAAGACACAGACACACACACACACACGCTCTCCCTGCTGCAGCCACCAGGTGCTCCACACAGCTGTGTCCCTGAGAGGGGGAAGAGAGGGAGAAGAGGAGGGAGGGAGAGAGGGAGGATAGGCTTTTAAAGTGACATCCCAAGCAATCCGTAATTTCTCTTCCCACTGGCTGGTTTTGATGAAACGCCAGAGGATTTTGGAGTTAATTAAAGGGGATTAGGAGCTACTTGGATCAGACTGTTCATTTGTACCTCCCTCTCTCTCTTCTACCTCTCTATCTATCTCCTTCTCTTTATCCGGCTCCACACCTCCCTCTCTCTCTTCTACCTCTCTATCTATCTCCTTCTCTTTATCCCGCTCCACACCTCCCTCTCTCTCTTCTACCTCTCTATCTATCTCCTTCTCTTTATCCGGCTCCACACCTCCCTCTCTCTCTCTTCTACCTCTCTATCTATCTCCTTCTCTTTATCCGGCTCCACACCTCCCTCTCTCTCTTCTACCTCTCTATCTATCTCCTTCTCTTTATCAGGCTCCACACCTCCCTCTCTCTCTTCTACCTCTCTATCTATCTCCTTCTCTTTATCCGGCTCCACACCTCCCTCTCTCTCTTCTACCTCTCTACCTCTCCATCTCTCTCCTTCTCTTTATCTGGCTCAACAATTCCACAGCCAGGTTGTTTTAGTGTATGAAATACTGAGCTTTTAGCTTTTATTCATGATTCTAGCTCAGAGGTAAGTCTGCTTATAAAAGCCTAGAAGTGTTGTGCAGGTCAGGTCAGAGCTGCATTACAGAGTCATGTGATGTGGACTAGACACACACACACACACACACACACATTTCACCACCTCAACAATAAGAGCCGCGGGCTAATCAGCTTAACCCTTTGTTCAGTGCCACGTCATTGTGTTTTAACCATGTACAGCTCAACCACATAGTGTCCGGTGGACATAAGTCCGCTATTAGGTTTAAAGAATGAGTTGTTCAAGTGACCTGACAGATATAAGGCAATACTCTGATGGCTTTTGAGGGCTATGCAGCTTGTTTTCATTTGATTGAACTGATGTGTTGTAAAATCAGATTGAGCTGATTGAGTTATAGTATGCTGTTAGGATTTAAGGGGAGGGGGCCATGGCATATGTTGCCTCAAGATGTAAGCAGAGGGAGGGGGGTAAGGGGAGGCCTTCAGAAGTGCATCCTTTCCTTCCTACCTTCCTTGAATTAGTTGGATTGGTGAAAGTAACAGGGTCGTAACCTTGCTTGCACCTATCCATTCACGTATAGATATGTGCTTAATGTACCTCAAGGAAAAGGGAGGAAGGATGCATTTACATAGTATTCTAACAGGGCGTCAGTCTTTGGTCTGCTTTAATACTCCACTTCCTTATTTCTATTTTTTTTTATTTCACCTTTATTTAACCAGGTAGGCCAGTTGAAAACAAGTTCTCATTTACAACTGCGACCTGGCCAAGATGAAGCAAAGCAGTGCCGCACAAACAACAACACAGAGTTACACATGGAATAAACAAACGTACCGTCAATAACACAATATAAAAAAGTCTCTATACAGTGTGTGCAAATAGCTTGAGGAGGTAAGGCAATAAATAGGCCATAGTGGCGAAGTAATTACAATTTAGCAAATTAACACTGGAGTGATAGATGTGCAGATGATGATGTGAAAGTAGAAGTACTGGTGTGCAAAAGAGCAAAAAAAATAATTAAAACAATATGGTAATGAGGTAGGTAGGTTATATTTTATATATGAGGTAGGTTATATTCTGGGACAGGGTGAGAAGAGAATCTGGTCTGACGTCAGTAGTAGTGTTTTCTCTCTGCTCTCACCCTCTTCCTCGCCCTATCCACTTCTGTCGTCTACTGTCGTCATGACACACACACACATCATGGAAGACAACACAAATCCCCGCCCACGCCACTTCATTGCGCCTCCATGATGAGGGCCGGGCGCTGCCTTTGGAGCACAATGGCCCTTGAAACCCATGCTTCAGCCTAGCTGTTGTCAGAGTTAGTCTTCTTTCTCTCGCTGGCTCTCCACTGTGGACCTGCGCTGGCTAATGCTCCATAGGAAAGGTGGGCGACAACCAAAGAATAGAGGGGGCGGCAGCTATAGAGATAGAACAGCCATAGGATAGAGGGGGCGACAGCTATAGAGATAGAACAGCCATAGGATAGAGGGGGCGACAGCTATAGAGATAGAACAGCCATAGGATAGAGGGGGCGACAGCTATAGAGATAGAACAGCCATAGGATAGAGGGGGCGACAGCTATAGAGATAGAACAGCCATAGGATAGAGGGGGCGACAGCTATAGAGATAGAACAGCCATAGGATAGAGGGGGCGACAGCTATAGAGATAGAACAGCCATAGGATAGAGGGGGCGACAGCTATAGAGATAGAACAGCCATAGGATAGAGGGGCGACAACAACCAGGAAGTGGAAGTGTTTGACGCATGGCAGTTGGAGTGCATGTTTGTGTGTTCTTTACTTTTTGCAGCCTGTTAAGATAGACGACCAGACAGTCTAGTTAGTCAGAAGATCAGGTGCACAAATTTGGTGTTTAGTTAATTTGGCCTATATATTGGTTGAGTTCCTGCCTGACTAGATGTGCAGGCATTGTCTCCTCAACTTGAGGAGAAAGGCAAAACGCCTATAACCACTGACAGTGTCAATATAGTAAACTCAACCAACTGAGCAGGTAGGATATTTGTCAGAGCTATACTTTTTTTTATTTTGTATTTAACCTTTCTTTAACAGGTTAGTCCCGTTGAGATAAAAATCCTCTTTTTTTCAAGGGAGACCTGGACCAAGACAGCCCCATCAACACATCAGTATCAGAAAGACAGGCACATGACATCAACAGGATGAAAATTAGGTCTACATACAATAAGCAGCGCGTCAGTCACAACCAGAACAGCCCGAAAAATATCAGACTGCAATGGCTCAAGCATCAGAGCTTGAAATAACTACATGTTTCCTAAACTGAACAGCCCTCCTAGAATTAGGAGAACAGGCATCTTCTAAAAAAAAATTATTTTACCTGGCAAGTCAGTTGAGAACAAATCACGGCCGACTGTAATACAGCCTGGAATCAAACCAGGGACTGTAGTGACACCTCTTGTGCTGAAATGCAGTCCCTTAGACCACTGCGCCACTTGGCCTGTCTTAACATGGCACAAACCATTAACATCTTAAACAGGTATTTCATAATGAACAGTTGTAATACACTTTACAGGCAATATTGCTAAATTTACAGTTGCTATAGTTATTCCCTCCGCAAGGCAATCAAATGGGCAAAATGTCAGTGCATAGACAAAGTGGAGTCACAATTCAACGGCTCAGACACAAGACGTATGGGGCAGGGTCTACAGACAATCACGGAATACAAAGGGAAAACTAGCCATGTCGCGGACACCGACGTCTTGCTTCCGGACAAGCTAAACACCTTCTTCGTCTGCTTTGAGGATAACACAGTGCCACCGACGAGGCCCGCTTCCAAGAACTGTGGCCTCTCCTTCTCCGTGTCCGACGTGAGTAAGACATTTAAGCATGTTAACTCTCGCAAGGCTGCCGGCCCAGACGGCATCCCTAGCCGCATCCTCAGAGCATGGTGCGGTCTGGTCTGCCCAACGCATCACCGGGGACACACTGCCTGCCCTCCAGGGCACCTACATCACCTGATGTCACAGGAAGGCCAAAAAGACTGTTAAATAGCCATCACTAGCCAGCTACCACCCGGTTACTCAACCCTCCACCTTAGAGGCTGCTGTCCTATGTACATAGACATGGAATAATGTTTACATAATGTTTTACTCATTTCAAATGTACAGTAACAGTCAAAAGTATGGACACACCTACTCATTCCAGGGTTTTTCTTTATTTTTACTATTTTCTACATTGTAGAATAATAGTGAAGACATCAAAACAATAAAATAACACAGAGGACCTCTGGAGCTCTGTCAGAGTGCCCATCGGGTTCTTGGTCATCTCCCTGACCAAGGCCTTTCTCCGATTGCTCAGTTTTGCCAGGCAGACAGCTCTAGGAAAAGTTTTGGTGGTTCCAAACTTCTTCCATTTAAGAATGATGGAGGCCACTGTGTTCCTGGGGACCTTCAATGCTGCAGACATTTTTTGGTATCCTTCCCCAGATCTGTGCCTCAACACAATACTGTCTCTGAGCTCTACGGACAATTCCTTCAATCTCATGGCATGTTTTTTTCTCTAATATGCACTGTCAACTGTGGGACCTTATATAGACAGGTGTGTGCCTTTCCAAATCATGTCAGGTCAATTGAATTTACCACAGGTGGACTACAATCAAGTTGTAGAAACATCTCAAGGATGATCAATGGAAACAGGATGCAGCTGAGCTCAATTTCTAGTCTCATAGCAAAGGGTCTGAATAGTTCTGTAAATAAGGTATTTCTGTTTTTTTTTGTTTTGTTTTTTTTAAGTAGCAAACAAATCAAAAGGACTTTTTTCACTTTGTCATGATGAGATGTTGTGTGATTTTGTATTATTGAATCCATTTTAGAATAAGGCTGTAACATAGCAAAACGAAATGTGACAAAAGGGAAGGCGCCTGAATACTTTCTGAATGCACTGTGTTTTTGTTCAGTATAATACAATAGTTTTGTCTTATTCTCTGGTCTCCATATTCTCACTGACATGTTTTATATTTATCTTACACTCAGTGAATACATGATTTGAGTCCTGGCCTCATAAGAACAGACAGATCCTAATGTATATCAAGCGTTTGGCCTGAAGGTTGGAAACATAGAAAGGCCTCCAGCAAACCTCTCCACTTTGTGGAACACTGGCAGCCTCCCTGTTTACATCGTGTAATGGGACATACGGTATATCATATGTTCTCTACATTTTCATGTAACCTTCTTTAGAGATGCGCAATTGTGTCCAAAATGGGACCCTATTCCCTAATAGTGCAGAAGAGCCATGGTCAAAAGTAGTGCACTAAATAGGGAACAAGGTGCAATTTGGAACACATCCTTAGTCTATCAAATCTACCCAGGATGTGGTGTCAGTCTCTGTAAACAATCCCATTGGAAGTGGGTCAGGGTTCAGGGTTAAGTTACTGATAGTCAATACAGTCAATATCACAGTAAGGGAAACATCCCCCTGCGCTCTGCCCCCCTCCATCATGTTCGGCTATTAGGAGCCACCACCAGCATGTTAGGTAATGGATTAGGAGGGGAGCTAGGAGCTATAAAATCATCACCCTCCTGAGGCCTCCCTCCCCTCATCCCTTCTCTTGTAATTTACGGAAAGACCCTGCAGAGTCCAGGCTTTTTATTGGCTCAAATAGGAGCTCCAGTCACTGGAGCATGGTTAACACATAATTAATAGAAGATCACTGGTAGCAGGTACACAAACAGAAGCCTCACTGTCACATCAATCAAGCACCATGTGGAGAATTGTAAAATGGCACGCTATTTCCCATGGGCCCTGATCACAAGTAGTGCGTTACGTATGGAAATGTGTCGAGCAATTTGATCCACTCCGCTCATGCAGGAGTAATACAGGCCTAGCACACTCATTTCGTTTGGGGGGAATTCGCAATCTTTTTAATATATTTTTTTAATCGAGATTTATCTGAATTGAGATTTATCATGGGGTGCTGCAGCCCCCTCAGCACCCATTCTTCCTGCGGCTATGGTTGTGGTTCTCCCAAAGGTGCTCTGGAGTGTCTTAGAAGTGACAGTTGTCTTCTGTAAATATGTTTCCAATACTAGTCTCTCAAATGTTATGCAATCTGCCTGGTTTCCCTTACATAGGCAGATACTTTACTGTATGTAATATAGTGCTTTAGCTCTGGGATGGAATCAATTACCTTACAGGCCTGGGTCAAACATAGTGTACTGCATAGGGACTAGGCTTCTATTTGGAACACACCCATAGCATTTAATTTCCCTCTCTATAAAACACTCTGATGCGTGCCTCCATGACCTGCCTCCATTTGCCTCCATTCAGCTGAAGAGGGGCTAAGCTAGGACGTCAGGAGTAATGGCACTGCTTCAACTCTCCATGTGTCAGCAAAAAACAGATAGAGAGAGCGAGAGAAAGAGAGGGACAATGAAATGGCCTCTTAACTGATTCACTTACTGGCCACCGGTCTTCATATTTTTACTCTGTAGTTACACTCAACAGATAGTTTATTGGGTAGACCCAACACGTTCACCGCTGGACCGCTCCTACAGGAAGTGAGTCACGTGGCCGTGGCTTCTTTATATGAAGAAGGCACGCCACATCCCGTGTCTCAGAAACGGTCTCCTTTACACGCATGACGGTGTTTAGGGTTTACTGAGAATGATGCGACAAACAAAAAACATCCAGTCAGCGGCAGTCCTGTGGGCGAAAACAGCTGGTTGATGAGAGGTCGAAGGAAAATGGCAAGAATCGTGCAAGCTTGTGCAAGCTAACAGGCGGGCCACAAACAGACAAATCACGAGGCAGTACAACATTGGTGTGCGAAACAGCATCTGGGAACACACAACTCGTTGATCCTTGTCACAGATGGGCTACTGGAGCCAGGTTCCACTCCTATCAGCTGAAAACAAGAAGAAGTGGCATGCGATCACCAACATTGGACAATTGAGTATTGGAAAAACATTGCCTGGTCCGACGAATCCTGGTTCCTGTTGCATCATGCTGATGACAGAGTCAGGATTTGGCGTAAGCAGCATGAGTCTATGGACCCATCATGTTTGGTACAGGCTGGTGGCGGTGGTGTACTGGTGTGGGGAATGTTTTCCTGGCACACGTTAGGTCCTTTGATACCAATTGAGCAGCGAACATTTGCGACACCTTGTAGAATCCACGCCCCAAAGAATTCCGGCTGTTCTGGAGGCAAAGGGGGGTCCGACCCGGTACTAGATGGGTGTACCTAATATACTGCTCAGTAAATGTATATCAATGACGTCTTCTAGTGAGGTTGAGGTTCAGCAGGGGTGAGCAGAGATACTCTCTAGAGGGACTTTGAGTGAAGTGCCTCTGTGACTAACTGTCCGTCCACTGTCGGGTGATCTGTGTGGCTCAGTTGGCAGAACATGGCATCATAGTCTCGATTCCCACTGTGGTCACTTTGGATAAAAAGCGTCTGTTGAATGGCTAAATGGAAATGAAAAGTGCAAACGTATGTGAGAATAATTTCAAAAGAGAGGGTAACCTGAGTTTATCTGTCTTTTGATATGCGCTAATGGAAAAACGAGACATTTACGCTTTGCTTCACTTCCAAATGTGGAAAGGAATGGAAAATCCTTGTCAATCCCAGGAGTTTAACATTTAATACTCCTCTGATGTGCAGCTGTGTGTGTGTTTTTCCCTCATCTATCTCATCACCACAGCGGTTCCACCAATTCGGGTGCCTTTTTAGAACCAAAAAACTAAATTTGATTTCACCTCATATTAACATTCTGTCATGAAGAGCACTTGTTCAACTTAATAAAAAACATGTTTTCCCATCTGAAGAGGTTAAATACAATAATGTTTATAGCAAGTGCCAATTCAATTCCAAACAGGTTTGACTGTAACAAGGTTGACGATTTCTTCTTAAATCAGCCATGAATCCCCTCGTGACAGGGGGAATGGAAGCGTGTTGTGTGCAACAGGAAGTGGCATTTGAATACAAGCTTCACAAGAAGAGATGTCATTGTTAAAACATTTCTAGCTTGTCTATCTATGGGTAACAGAGCTGACGTGTTGTGCTCGACCTGCTCAGTTTTTTGGGTTACCGTGTTCTCAGAATATAATATATTAATGTTCTAGACACGTTTTAATTGGAGGAACTGCAGAGAAGGGCAGTGCCTCTTTAGCTATTATACACTATATATACAAAAGTATGTGGACATCCCTTCAAATTAGTGGATTCGGCTATTTCTGCCACACCCATTGCTGACAGGTATAAAAAATTGAGTACCCAGCCATGCAATCTTCTTTGACAAACATTGGCAGTAGAATGGCCCGTACTGAAGAGCTCAGTGTCTTTCAACGTGGCACCGTCAAAGGATGCCACCTTTCCAACAATTCAGTTTGTAACATTTCTGCACTGATTGCCCGGTCAACTGTGCGTGCTGTTATTGTGAAGTGGAAACGAGAACGGGACCGCCGAGGTCTGTGTGCCCTCCAACACTCCAAGCTGCATCTGGAAGCAACATCAGCACAAGAACTGTTCGTTGGGAGCGTCATGAAATGGGTTTCCATGGCCGAGAAGCTGCACACAAGCCTAGGACCACCATGGGCAATGTCAAGCGTCGGCTGGAGTGGTGTAAAACCTGCCACTGTTGGATACTGGAGCAGTGGAAATGCGTTCTCTGGAGTGATGAATCACGCTTCACCACCTGGCAGTCCGACAGACGAATCTGGGTTTGGCGGATGTCAGGAGAAAGCTACCTGCCTGAATGCATAGTGCCAAATGCAAAGTGTGGTGGAGGAGGAATAGTGGTCTGGGGCGGTTTTTCATGGTTCGGGCTAGGCCCCTTAGTTCCAGTGAATGGAAATCTTAACGCTACAGCATACAATGACATTCTAGACGATTCTGTGCTTCCAACTTTGTGTCAACAGGTTGGGGAAGGCCCTTTCCTGTTTCAGCATGACAATGCTCCCGTGCACAAAGCGAGGTTCATACAGAAATGGTTTGTCGTGATCGGTGTGGAAGAACTTGACTGGCCTGCACAGAGCCCTGACCTCAACCCCATCGAACACCTTCGGGATGAATTGGAACGCTGACTGCTAGCCAGGTCTAATAGCACAACATCAGTGCCTGACCTCACTACGTCCCCGCAGCAATGTTTCAACATCTAGTGGAAATCCTTCCCGGGACAGTGTTGTTTTAGCAGCAAAGGGGGGACCAACTCTGTATTAATGTCCATGATTTTGGAATGAGATGTTCGACGAGCAGCTGTCCACATACTTTTGGCCATCATGGTCAGATGCTAGTCTCAGATGCTAGTCTCAAATGTTAGTCTCAGATGCTAGTCTCAGATGCTAGTCTCAAATGCTAGTCTCAGATGCTAGTCTTAGATGCTAGTCTCAGATGCTAGTCTCAAATGCTAGTCTCAGATGCTAGTCTCAGATGCTAGTCTCAGATGCTAATCTCGGGGCTAGAGGCTTCAACTCTCTGGATTGATCGTATAAAAGAGAACACAGCCACGTCTGCCTGTCTGCCTTGCCAGGGGAAGGGGAGATGTAGTAGTGGGGCTGACAAAAAAGTCCACTTCCTCTTTTTTAACCCCCCCTTCTGTGAGATTTGTGAGGAACGTTGAAAGCTGAATTGATCTGGAGGTGACTCACCTCAACTAGTTTTTGTGATGCTGAGAGTAGCTTGTGGAGTGTGCTTGTGCATGCATGTGTGTGTGAGAGTGTGAGTTTGAGTGTTAGACACAACTTTAAGAGATTACCTTTTGTGTAATTGAATTTAGCTTATGTTAAAATGCTACTGATTAAGCTTTAGAGGCAAGAGGATTGTAGTGAGTGTGTTCTTTGTGTGTGTTTTGGCTTTGGGGTTTGTTTCTCTCTCTCTCTCTGTGTGTGTGTGTTCACACCTAACTTTTAACCAAAAGTATTGCACTATGTAGGGAATAGGGTGCTATTTGGGACTAGTCTGTTTCTCAGTGGAATTAGTTGGTGTGGACTGAAGGCGTCAGCATGCTTTGGTTGGGCTGGCGGCTAGCTGAACTCGGCTAGGCAACCCGAACGAGAGTGCTCACATACTGCCACATACTCCCGTCTCTCATTGAATGACAACAAATACTTAATGGAAGAATTCCTACTGTTGACCAATCACTGTTGACCAATCACTGTTGACCAATCACTGTTGACCAATCACTGTTGACCAATCACTGTTGACCAATCCCTGTTGACCATTCCCTGTTGACCAATCCCTGTTGACCAATCCCTGTTGACCAATCCCTGTTGACCAATCCCTGTTGACCAATCCCTGACTAAGGGGCGTAGACGTCTGCACTGACTTCGGTTATCGACTTCGACTACCCACTTTGGCTTGTGTCAAGAAAAATGTTTGCTGAAAACGAACAAAAAAACGTCACAAAATGGCGTCACAAGATACAGTATACACAAACTGTTCGGAACTGTTTCTGATGGGAAGCATGAGGACGCCTTAAAGGGATGTAATCATTATATTTATATTATATTATATTTAGTCAAAAGTGCACAGTAATGTATTATAAATGAACACATTATGTTGGACACTCAGTTATTCAAGCACATTGTCATGAATGACTATACACACTTAATGCATTTCAATTACAGCTTATATACAAGCTGAATACTTGCAAGTGCAAGTGCATGTGCATGCACACACGACTGTAAGCTGGTGATGGGAGGACGGGCTCATAATAATGCCTGGAATGGATTGAATGGAATGGCATCAAACCAATGGAAACCTTGGAAACCATGTGTTTGATACCATTCTATTAATTCCGTTCCAGCCATTATTATGAGCCCGTCCTCCCCAATTAAGGTGGCACCTACCCCCTGTGACACACACACACACACACACACACAGTTGACGTACACTGAGTATACCAAACATTAGGAACACCTTCCTAATATTGAGTTGCCCCCCCCACCCCTTTTACCCTCAGAAAAGCCTAAATTCCTCAGGGTATGGACTCGACAAGGTGTTGAAAGCGTTCCGCAGGGATCCTGGCCCATGTTGACTCCAGTGCTTCCCACAGTTGTGTCAAGTTGGCTGGATTTCCTTTGGTTGGTGGACCATTCTTGATACACACAGGAAACTGTTCAGCGTGTAAAACCCAGCAGCGTTGCAGTTCTTGAGACTAACCGGTGCGCCTACTACCATACCCTGTTCAAATGCACTTGCATGTTTTGTCTTGCCCATTCACCCGCTGAATGGCACACACAATCCATGTCTCAGTTGTCTACAGGCTTAAAAATTCTTATTTAACCTGTCTCCTCTACGCTGATTGAAGTGGGTTTAACAAGTGACATAAATAAGGGATCGTAACTTTTCATGTCATGGAAAGAGTAGTTGTTCCTCATGTGTTGTATACTAATGTGCATTTTGTTAGTGCATTGGAAGAAATAGCTTGCGACAATCCCAACCTCTACAACATGGTTTGATTCAACATACATGACAATTAACTGGAATGAAGGCTATTAGCTTAGTGGCTTCCTGTGAATAATGAAGGACTTGGCCTCTTCCTGGTCATTATGGGCTGGCTGCTAATAGATTCAATGTACCAAGACTTTTCTGAGTGTGCTCTGCTCTTAAGTGAAATCGTCACTAATTAGCGTTCTCCATGTGAGATTTGAACCAAAAACCAGCATGTGGCTAACGTTATTTCTATATGTGAGACTTGAAGCTGTGCTAGTCCAACTAGACCAGAGGCTATGTTCCACAATGCATTCCTTTGTTATTTTCAGTGTCTGCCAAGTACTGGGTTTTATTCACTAGGAACCAATTGGATGCATACGGGCTGAAATGTGGAGCGACCTACACTACATGACCAAAAGTATGTGGACACCTGCTCATCGAACATCTCATTCCAAAATCATGGGCATTGATATAGAGCCTCTACTCTTCTGGGAAGGCTTTCCACTAGATGTTGGAACATTGCTGCGGGGACTTGCTTCCATTCAGCCATAAGAGCATTAGTGAGGTCGAGCACTGATGTTGGGCAATTAGGCCTGACTCACAGTCGGCGTTCCAATTCATCCCCAAGGTGTTCGATGGGGTTGAGGTCAGGGCTCTGTGCAGGCCAGTTAAGTTATTCCACGCAAATCTCTGCATGGACTTCGCTTTGTGCATGGAGGCATTGCATGACAAGGGTCTGTTGCCACAAAGTTGGAAGCACAGAATCATCTAGAATGTCATTGTATGCTGTAGCATTAATATTTTCCTTCACTGGAACTAAGGGGCCTAGCCCAAACCATGAAAAACTGTCCCAGACCATTATTCCTCCTCCACCAACCTTACAGTTGGCACTATACATTGGGGCAAGTAAGGGTCATCTGGCATCCGCCAAACCCAGATTCGTCCATCGGACTGCCAGATGGTGAAGCGTTATTCATCACGCCAGAGAACCCGTTTCCACTGCTGACACTTGGCAATGCGAATTGTGATCTTAGGCTTGGAAACCCATTTCATGAAGCTTCCTAAGAACAGTTCCTTTACTGACGTTGCTTCCAGAGGTAGTTTGGAACTCGGTAGTGAGTGTTGCAATTGAGAACAGACAATTTTTACACTCTATGCCCTTCAGCACTCGGCGGTCCCGTTCTGTGAAACTGTTGTTTCAGTGTAGTATCTGTTCTATTTTCTCTCTAATTCGCTCTCTATAAAACACTCTGCGGCGTGCCTCCATGACCTGCCTCCATTTGTCTCCATTCAGCTGAAGAGGGGCTGAGCTAGGAGGTCAGGAGTAATGGCAATGCCTCAACTCTCCATGTGTCAGCAGAAAAACACATGCACGAGAGAGAGAGAGAGAGAGAGAGAAAGAGAGAGAGAGAGAGAGAGAGAGAGAGAGAGAGAGAGAGAGAGAGAGAGAGAGAGAGAGAGCTCAATGATGAGAACTCAAGGTTGTTTTACTTGTCCCCCACCTTACTAGCACCCATATTGTAAATAACCTTGGTCATTTGTCCACCAATGTAAAGCCTACGGCCAGAAATGTTGGTGCTTTTTTTTCTTCTTTATTTTACCCTGACCTAAACCTCGGGGTGCATGTTAAGAAGGTTGTCCAGTCCTGATTTTATCATCTAAGAAATATAGTTAAAGTCGTGTTTTATTTCAATCACTGATCTGGAGAACGTCTAGATTACTGTAACTGTGTACCTGTGTCAGTCAGAAATCACTCCATCGTCTACAGTTAGTTCAAAATGCTGCAGCTCGGCTTTTAACAGGCGCCAGAAACTGTTACCACATCACACCTATTTTAGCTTCTCTACACTGGCTGCCAGTCACTTTTAGGATGGGTAAAAACTGAGCCTTAAAGGAAAATTCCACTCAAAAACAACATTTAAGTATTTGTAGTCCACAGTTAATACAGTCCCAAAATGTTTTACATGTCGGCAATCATGTTTTCAAGATTTAGAACTTACAAAATACAGAAAGTGTCACAGTATGAGGCATTTTGCATCATTGTGGGACTCTATCAGCAATGGACTAATGAAACAAATACCAAAATATAGTTTTCAGTGGTATTTTCCTTCAATGATGGCGTTTGCCCCATCCTATATGTCAGATATCTTATCTCCCTACGAGTCAGGACACAGCCTGACATCCTCTGGCAGGGCACTGTTGACCGTTCCAAAGTCTAGGTAGAAAACTAAAGGAGACCGGGCATTTGCCATTAGGGTTCCTAGACTTTGGAATGGTCAGCCAGCTGAGACCATGCTTGAAGACCATGCTTGAAGATTCAGTGGCTCGTTTTAAATCCCTGCCCGAAGACACCTTTTAAAAAAGATCCTTTTACTGCATGACTTCACGATATGATTTTGATGAGCTATCTTGTTTTTTCTCCTTCCTCTTTTCTTTCTTTGTTTTATTTCATTATTTTATCATGTGAAGCACTTTGTTGCTTGTAAAAAGCGCAATACAAATACAATTAGGGAGAGAGAAATGGCCTTTAAACTGATATTGATTCACCTACTAAAAAAGGCAGTGGTCTCCGTATTTGTTCTTTGTAGTTATGGCAACAAAGCATTCTTCTACTGATACATCCGCATCGAACCCGTCACCCTCCCTAGGAGAGGGGCTGACCTTAACAATTTATTGTTCAAACGTATTCCTGTGATTATTTTGTTTTTTGCTATCGCTTGTAAATAATATTGTGTTTAATTATGATGAAATTGTGTCTATGATCGTCGGATATCCAGGCATGCTTTTTTCTAAGCATTATTGATATTTGTAAATTGACCAATGATATTATGCCACAGCCGGCCATGATTACAAACACCTGTGCGTGACCAACCAAAATCCTATATTACCTGGTGACCTGCAGTGTTTGATGTGATACTGTGATGAAGCTATCTTGCTGCTGAAACCTAAGTTATAATAAGTTATTGCATTGGAGCTCCTACAGTGTGTGGCTTTTCCTTTCTTTTAAAATCCCACTGGTTTAACATTTAGTAGTCTTGTGTGTGTGTGTGTGTGTGTGTGTGTGTGTGTGTGTGTGTGTGTGTGTGTGTGTGTGTGTGTGTGTGTGTGTGTGTGTGTGTGTGTGTGTGTGTGTGTGTGTGTTCACAGACCTTCCATCACACACCTGTCTGTCCGTCTGTCTCTATCTATCTGTCTGTCTCTCTGTCGGTCTGTCTCTTGCGTTCACTCTCCCCTCTCTCTTTAACTCTCCATGTCTCTTCCTCTCCCAATCCATGTCTGGTAGCTAGCAGCCACAATCCACATAGCCGGTGACCTATGACCTGCCCTGCACAGTAACCGCAGACACATGTACAGGTGCAGGCTGACCTTGCTACAGTATTACCACAGCCCAGTGCACCAGCTTGGAGCAGACCAGCTTAACCACTGCACTCTGTGACCAGAGATAGAGGAAGCCTACAGCTTTGGGAGATTTGCTTTGATTTAGCACTGCGGGGAGAGAAGGCAAGGAGAAATACTGCAGCAACTCCGCTGATCGACTGTGAACAAACGGAGGAGCCTGTTTCATCTGGGTTGCCATGTTAATTTGTGTTCCGGCTGTTGTGTTGCTGTCGGTCGGTGACAGAACTCACAGCAGGATAAATACCATCTCCTCTTTCAGATTTGTCTCCTGTATAGTGTTGTAATACCACGCTTGCGGGATAGCAGCAGCAATCCATAAGAAGCAACGACAAATATAGCTCTGTGAAATTCAATTTAGGATATGAATGTCTTCGCAGTGCAGGAAGTGCTTTTCTTTGTCGGGTTGTTTGATGCTGTTTTGAGCGTGTGGATCTGCTGTGTAATCAACATCGACACCAGATATGCAGGAAAACTGTGTGTGTGGCTGTGCGTGTGCCTGGGTGAAGTTGAGCGTACGGCGTGCATGTGACAAGCGTGTGTGTGTGTGTGAATGTTAGACACAACTTAAAGAGATTACCTTTTGTGTAAATGGATTTAGCTTGTGTTAAAATTCCACTGATTAAGCTTTAGAGGAGAGTGGATTGTAGTGAGTGTGTTCAGACCTAACTTTAGCAGATTACCTGCAGTACAGTTGAGTTGTGCTGATGTTGCAGTGTCTGTGACTTGATTGAGCGTGACTTGGCGGTAGGGTCTTATCACCAGGCTGCTACCATTAGCTACACCGAGCCTCATCTGCCTTCTTTAGAAAGGCCACCAGTGACAAGGAGGCCTGTTTAATGAATGGTCTTTGCATAAAAGTGCGTAGTGTCCACGTCCAAAATGGCACCCTATTCCCTACATAGAGCACTACTTTTGACCAGAAGTAGTGCTCTATGTAGGGAATAGGGTGCCATTTGGGACACAGCTCGTCTGTTTCTTAGTGGAATGAGTTGGTGTGGACTGAGGGGATGTCTGCATTCTGAAATTTCTCAGTATATGAAGATGTCTGGACTCACACAATTTCTCAGTCTATGAAGGAGTCTGGACTCACACAATTTCTCAGTCTATGAAGGAGTCTGGACTCACACAATTTCTCAGTCTATGAAGGAGTCTGGACTCACACAATTTGGGATTCTCAGTCATGCAAGCACATTATCATGAATAACTATCACATACACACTTACTTGTATGTAAATTATAGATTATATATGCGTGCATGCAGTGACACACAGTTGACTTACGTTGTTAGTGCATTAGAAGAATTAGCTTGTGGCAATCTCAACTTCTACAACATGGTTTGATTCAACAGACCTGTTAACTCTAATGAAGGCATGAAGGCCATTAGCTTAGTGGCTTCCTGTGAATAATGAAGGACTTGGACACTTCATGGTCACTACGGGCTGGCTGCTAATAGATTCAATGTGTTTTCTGAGTGTGCTCTGCTCTTAAGTGAAATCGTCGCTCATTAGCGTTCTCTAAATGAGATATGAATAAAAAAAACAGCATGTGGCAAAGTTATTTCTGTATGTAAGACTAAAAGCTGTGCTAGTCCAACTAGACCAGAGGCTATGTTCCACAATGCATTCCTTTGTTCTATTTAGAGCGTCTACCAAGTACAGGGTCATATTCACTAGGAACCAAATTGAAACAACCGGGCTGAAATGGGGAGCGACCTATCTAAGTTTGTTCAGTAAGAAACACTTGCTGTTGTTTTCCGTTGTAACACTAATGAATAGGAACCAGATGTCCGTAGTGCGTAACAAATGTTGATTCAGTGTAATATTTGTACTATTGTCTCTCTAATTAGCAGTAAGATATTTCTGTACCTCTCTACTCAGTCACTCCTGGACAGAGGACTCCTAGCACTGGCAGCCCCAGATGGGCATGTCTCCCCTGTCCCTATCAGTCCCTCTGTGAGCATTAGTGTCACCCACTGGGTGTCTGGGGGGTGCCAGCCAGGACCCATCTGTTTCATCAGTCCCCCTGTTCCTGGTTCTGCCCTGGTAGGTGAAGGAGTGGGGATGGCTGGTGACAGTAGCAGGCGTGTCTGTCAGCTGTCTAAGACAGAGACACAGTCTGCACCGGGAATCAGATCCTGACACAACCCTTCCCGAATGCTGAAGAATTCGAAGTGAAGTGGTGATTGTTGGAATTGAAACACTGTTAGGTGGCTATATGAGGAGGCACATAAGCAGGTTCTTGTATGTAATGAAAAGTTGCTCAGTTCCAGTTCACTGCTGATGTGAGTTTAGATGTGCTGTATGTCAGATTGTGTGTGTTTGGTGGTGTGGATGTCATGTGAATGTTGTGTATGGGTCGGGGTGTGTGTGTGGTGTGTGTGTTGTGTGGTGTGGTGTGGATGTCATGTGAATGTTGTGTATGGGTCGGGGTGTGTGTGTGATGTGTGTGTTGTGTGGTGTGGATGTCATGTGAATGTGGTGTATGGGTCGGGGGGTGTGTGTGATGTGTGTGTTGTGTGGTATGGATGTCATGTGAATGTGGTGTATGGGTCGGGGTGTGTGTGTGGTGTGTGTGTTGTGTGGTGTGGATGTCATGTGAATGTGGTGTATGGGTCGGGGGGTGTGTGTGATGTGTGTGTTGTGTGGTGTGGATGTCATGTGAATGTGGTGTATGGGTCGGGGTGTGTGTGTGGTGTGTGTGTTGTGTGGTGTGGATGTCATGTGAATGTGGTGTATGGGTCGGGGGGTGTGTGTGTGTTGTGTGGTGTGGATGTCATGTGAATGTGGTGTATGGGTCGGGGGGTGTGTGTGGTGTGTGTGTTGTGTGGTGTGCGTGCACGTATGGATAAAAGTGTGTGTGTATTTGAAGCAATGTGAATGATTGTATGAATGAGTGTGTGTTGATACCCCTTCGGAAGGGGTCTCACCCTTGCTCTTGGGAGTTCATTTCCCGCATAACTGAGCACTGAAACTAGGTAAAACAGTTGCTTGTGGCAGCGGAGAGCAACTCATAAGACAATGCATCATGTCAGTGTGCCAGCAGAACTGTCTGACAGCACAACGGCAGTCCAAAGGAAACTGATGCATCACCAGCCTGTTCGGCCAAATGGCAACACAGCAACAGCAGCAAACTATCAAAACGAGTCATCTTCAGGCTATAGGTCAGAGGTCAGGCTAGGTCTGAGGCCAAAGAGTGTCTCATCATCACCCACCGGCCTGTTCAGTCTGAGGGAGTATTCATTCCCCTCCCCTCCCCCAGGTCACATACAGCAGTCAGCATCCATATTTATCAAGCGTCTAAAAATAGCATTGTTGATTTAGGATCAGGTCCTCCCTATCCATAGTAATCTGATTCATCATGATCTGAAAGGCAAACCTGATCCTAAATCAGCACTCCTAATCTGAGTCGCTTCATAAATACGCGTCCAAACCACACCTTTGAGTGCTAGAGTGAGTACTAGGAAGTACTAGCCCTCTGCTCCCTGTCCTATGTGCTAGCTAGAGTGAGTACTAGGAAGTACTAGCCCTCTACTCCCTGTCCTATGTGCTAGCTAGAGTGAGTACTAGGAAGTACTAGCCCTCTGCTCCCTGTCCTATGTGCTAGCTAGAGTGAGTACTAGGAAGTACTAGCCCTCTGCTCCCTGTCCTATGTGCTAGCTAGAGTGAGTACTAGGAAGTACTAGCCCTCTGCTCCCTGTCCTATGTGCTAGCTAGAGTGAGTACTAGGAAGTACTAGCCCTCTGCTCCCTGTCCTATGTGCTAGCTAGAGTGAGTACTAGGAAGTACTAGCCCACTCTGTCCTCTGATGATTCATAGGAAGCGGTCGAGCACTATTACAGTAACTCCAGGTTTGTTATGAGAAGCCGTGATTTATTCCATTGCTGACTACAGGATTCCGAGTGCAGCGCTGCTTGGCCAGAAAGCCAATGAAAACCCCATCAATATCTCCAATATATTCATAAACGTCCGGGAAATAAATGCCTTAAATGGCTTCTAACTGGCCGGGTGGAGGGGTGATATAGAACCCAGGAAGTGCATGTGTTTTAAGAGTTTCCTTCCCGCTGTGTTCTATATGGCAGCCTCAGAGCTGTATTCTCACTTCTCAGCTCTTCTCCTGAGTAATAGTTTGCTCAGCTGAGAGATTAGCATCTGAGGCCTCGACGTGACTTGTTAATGTCCTTCCTTTTGTGGTTTTCCGGGGAACGTTATTGGTTGTTCATTACCTGTATGTCGAGCCAACATTCACCTGCCTCTCCTCATCTCCTCCTCTCTTCTCCTCGCTGAGATGTGGGTTGGACTGATCGCCAAACGCGCACTCTGTAATCAAAAAAGCACTCTGTCCATTCCCTGGGAGGCTGGCAGGAGGGAGGGAGGGAGGGATGGATGGATGGAGGATAGATGGATTCACTGATGATGTGGCCTTTGGTGTACTTATCTGTCTGTCTGTCTGTCCTGGTAAATATCAAGTCTATGTGGGCCTCAGTGAAAGGACTTGGTACGATGCAATAACTGTGACTCCACTTTGAAAAACAACTATAGTGTAACAAGAGGATGATCGAGTGACGCTGCAGCTCATAGGCGGAAGGTCATTGCGTCGTGTTGTGTGGCTCGGTTTGTAGAGCGTTTGCTATTGCACCACAAAGATCATGGGTTTGATTCCTGCTGCGGCCACCCGTGTGAAAATGTAGGCACTTTGAATAAAAGTGTCTGCTAAATAGCACATTTTAGTGAGAACTAACATGAATGAAATGGTGGAAACTTCCATCATCTGATGTACTCAAGCTAATGCTGTGCCCCAGTGTAGATCAACAGATAAATAGGAAAAGCATTAGTGTAAAATATAGATTTCACACCGATAGCACTCTCCTGTTTTTAAAGAGAATAAGCAATCATTTTCACTACGTATGTTTCCCTCCCCTCCCCTCCTTCCATTCCTCCCTCGCTTCCACCTCTGTCCCTTTTTTTGTTGTGCAGTGAATCAGGCAAATATCAAATACACACCCAACAACTGTACACATAAAAGGGCGGCTGTAGACGCTCCATGATGGTGACCTATACAAACAGATTGCTCCTGACGAGAAGCATGTTCGTGCAACGTCATCTCAATGCAATAACACCCATATGAAATGTCCATTATCATACAGATTCAGGCAATAGGAGATATTGTAATAGGTACAGTACATGACCAAAAGTATGTGGACACCTGCTCGTCAAACATCTCATGCCAAAATCATGGGCATGGGCTATAACAGCCTCTACTCTTCTGGGAAGGCTTTCCAATAGATGTTGGAACATTGCTGCGGGGACTTGCTTCTATTAAAGCCAAAGGAGCATTAGTGAGGTCGGGCACTGGTGTTAGGTGATTAGGCCAACATCAGAGTTCCAATTCATCCCCAAGGTGTTCGATGGGGTTGAGGTCAGGGCTCTGCGCTGGCCAGTTAAGTTCTTCCACACCGACCTCGACAAGCCATATCTGTGTGGACCTCGCTTTGTGCACGGGGGCATTGTCATGCTGAAACAGGAAAGGGCCTTCCCCAAACTGGAAGCACAGAATCGTCTAGAATGTCATTGTATGCTGTAGTGTTTCCCTCCACTGGAACTAAGGGGCCTAGTCCAAACAATGAAAAATAGCCACAGACCATTACCTCTACCAAACTTTGGCACTGTGCATTGGGGCAGGTAGCATTCTACTGGCATCCACCAAACCCAGATTGGTCCGTTGGACTGCCAGATGGTGAAGCGTGATTCATCACTCCAGAGAACGTGTTTCCACAGCTCCAGAGTCATATGGCCGCGAGCTTTACACCACTCCAGCCGACGCTTGGCATTGTGCATGGTGATCTTAGGCTTATTCTGTGAGCTTGTGTGGCCTACCACTTCTCAGCTGAGCTGTTGTTGTCCTGGACGTTTCCATTTCACAATAAGAGCACTTACAGTTGACCGGGGCAGCTCCAAAGAGCTGAAATTTGACAAACAGACTTTTTGGAAAGGTGGCATCCTATGACGGTGCCACGTTGAAAGTTACTGAGCTCTTCAGTAAGGCCATTCTGCTGCCAATGTTTGTCTATGGAGATTTCATGGCGGTGTGCTCGATTGTATACACCTGTCGGCAACGGTTGTGGCTGAAATAGACAAATCCACTCATTTGAAGGGGTGTCCACATACTTTTGTATATACGGTGCATTCGGAAAGTACGATACAACCTTATTCTAAAATGGATTTTGTTTAAAAATCCTCATCAATCTACACACAATACCCCATAATGACAAAGCAAAAACAGGTTTTTATACGTTTTTGCAAATGTATTACAAATAAAAAACTGATATCACATTTACATACTGTAAGGATTCAGACTCTTTACTCATTACTTTGTTGAAGCACCTTTCGCAGCGATTACAGCCTCGAGTCTTCTTGGGTATGACTCAACAAGCTTGGCACACCTGTATTTGGGGAGTTTCTCCCATTCATCTCTGCAGATCCTCTCAAGCTCTGTCCGGTTGAATGAGGAGCGTCGCTGCACAGCTATTTTCAGGTCTCTCCAGAGATGTTTGATCGGGTTCAAGTCCGGGCTCTGGTTTGGCCACTCCAAGGATATTCAGAAACTTGTCCCGAAGCCACTCCTGTGTTGTCTTGGCTGTGTGCTTAGGGTTGTTGTCCTGTTGGAAGGTGAACCGTAGCCCCAGTCTGAGGTCCTGAGCACTCTGGAGCAGGTTTTCATTTTTGCCTCGATCCTGACTAGTTTCCCAGTCCCTGCCGGTGAAAAACATCTCCACAACATGATGCTGCCACCACCATGATTCACCATAGGGATGGTGCCAGGTTTCCTCCAGACATTCAGGCCAAAGAGTTCAATCTTGGTTTCATCAGACCAGAGAATCTGGTTTCTCATGGTCAGAGTCCTTTAGGTGCCTTTTTTGCAAACTCCAAGCAGGCTGTCATGTGCTTTTTACTGAGGAGTGGCTTCCGTCTGGCCACTCTACCATAAAGGCCTTATTGGTGGAGTGCTGCAGATATGGTTGTCCTTCTGGAAGGTTCTCCCATCTCCACAGAGGATCTCTGAAGCTCTGTCAGAGTGACCATTGGATTCTTGGTCACCTCCTTGACCAAGGCCCTTCTCCCCCGATTGCTCAGTTTGGCTGGGCAGCCAGCTCTAGGGGGTCCCAAACTTCTTCCATTTAAGAATGATGGAGGCCACTGTTTGTTGGGGACCTTTTTTTTTGGCGCCCTTCCCCAAATCTGTGCCTTGACACAATCCTGTCTCGGAACTTGACTGCCAATTCCTTTGATCAGGTGTGTGCCTTTCCAAATCATGTCCAATCAATTGAATTTACCACAGGTGGACTCCAATCAAGTTGTAGAAATATCTCAACAATGATCAATGGAAACAGGATGCTCCTGAGCTCAGTTACGAGCAAAGGGTCTGAATACTTATGTAAATAAGGTATTTCAGTTTTAAAAAATACATTTGCAAAAAATTCTCATTATGGGGTATTGTGTGTAGATTGATGAGGAAAATGTTTTACTTAATACATTTTAGAACAAGGCTGTAACATAACAAAATGTGGAAAAAGTCAAGGGGTCTGAATACTTTCCAAATGCACTGTATAAGGTATTTGGTTATTTCATTGTTGAGTGGCTTGGATTAGACCAAATTGGAAGTCATCTGTCATGCTATTTGTTATTGTGTATCGTGTTGAGACAATATGACAGTACAGTGACCTTGTGAAAAGTGTGTGTGTGTGCATGCATGCTTGTGTATGTGTGTTTGTATATGTGTACGTGCACGTATGCGTACGAACGTACATGCGGGCGAGTGTGCATGCATGCTTGTGTGTGTGTTTGTGCGCACGTATGAGCGTGTGCACGTGCGAGTATGTGCATTCATGCGTGCGTGTGTGGTATTGTTATCTTTCAGTGCTGTTGGACCCTGGGGAGCCCTGCAGGCTCTGGTTGGCCTGAATAGATGGTTGATGGTTGAAAGGCTAAACTAAACAAGCAGAGGTTTGTGTTTCCTGTATTCTCTCTGTGTATGGCGGGCTGACAGGCAGCTACGCAATGTCAACCCTACACTGGATTTACCTGATGTAGGTCATTTACTTTCTGAACAGACTTTTCAGCTGTTTATTCTAAGATAGCCACACATCAGCATTTAGCGCAGTATGAAAATATAATAAATGACCATTTATAAACTCTTTATGCACTGTTCCTGTACCATTCAAACTCCATAAACTACTCACAAGCAATGGACCATGTAATATGGGCACAGCAGATAGCCTAGTGGCTAGAGACGCAGGCTATTAACCAGAGGGATGCTGGTTCGAATCCCAGCTCAGATAGGAACATTGGTGCTGAGTGATTTGTCTGTTGTTGTTCCCGTGAGCAAGTTTAAGTCGGACATTTACATACACTTAGGTTGGAGTCATTAAAACTTGTTCACAAACTATAGTTTTGGCAAGTCGGTTAGGACATCAACTTTGTGCATGACACAAGTCATTTTTCCAACAATTGTTTACAAACAGATTATTTCACTTATAATTCACTCTATCACAATTCCAGTGGGTCAGAAGTTTACATACACTAAGTTGACTGTGCCTTTAAACAGCTTGGAAAATTCCAGAAAATGATGTCATGGCTTTAGAAGCTGCTAATTGACATAATTTGAGTCAATTGGAGGTGTACCTGCAGATGTATTTCAAGGCCTACCTTCAAACCCAGTGCCTCTTTGCTTGATATCATGGGGAAAAAAATAAATCACCCAAGACCTCAGAAAAAAGAATTGTAGACCTCCAAAAGTCTGGTTCATCCTTGGGAGCAATTTCCAAATGCCTGAAGGTACCACGTTCATCTGTACAAGCAATAGTATGCAAGTATAAACACCATAGGACCACACAGCCGTCATACCGCTCAGGAAGGAGACGCGTTCTGTCTCCTAGAAATTAATGTACTTTGGTGCGAAAAGTGCAAATCAATCCCAGAACAACAGCAAAGGACCTTGTGAAGATGCTAGAGGAAACAGGTCCAAAGGTATATATATCCACAGTAAAATGAGTCCTGTATCGACATAACCTGAAAGGCCGCTCAGCAAGGAAGAAGCCATTGTTCCAAAACCGCCATAAAAAAGCCAGACTACGGATTGCAACTGCACATGGGGACAAAGATTGTACTTTTTGGAGAAATGTCCTCTGGTCTGATGAAACAAAAATAGAATTGTTGGGCCATAATGACCATCGTTATGTTTGGAGGAAAAGGGGGAGGCTTGCAAGCCAAAGAACACCATCCCAACCATGAAGCACGGGGGTGGCAGCATCATGTTTTGGTGGTGTTTTGCTGCAGTAGGGACTGGTGCACTTCACAAAATAAATGGCATCACGAGGAAGGAAAGTTATGTGGACATATTGAAGCAACATCTCAAGACATCAGTCAGGAAGTTAAAGCTTGGTCGCAAATGGGTCTTCCAAATGGACAATGACCCCAAGCATACTTCAAAGGCAATGCTACCAAATACTAATTGAGTGTATGTAAACTTCTGATCCACTGGGAATGTGATGAAAGAAATAAAAGCTGAAATAAATCATTCTCTCCACTATTATTCTGACATTTCACATTCTTCAAATAAAGTGGTGATCCTAACTAACCAAAGACAGGGAATTTTTACTAGGATTAAATGTCAGGAATTGTGAAAAACTGAGTTTAAATGTATTTGGCTAGGGTGTATGTAAACTTCAGACTTCAACTGTAATTGCTCCAGGTGCTCTGCACTGCAGCTGACCCTTTTCTTCCAGACCCTCAGGGTGTGTGCGTGTGTCTGTCTCTGGGGGTCGGGTTGTGAATGTAAAGACAAATTTCCCTTCTCTGTAAGCTAATGGGCAATAAAGTACACCTTATCCTATTCATGCTTTTTCTAACAAACTTCATTCTAAAATGAGGACTGAGAGATGAGAAATACCTGACTGTGTCCAGGTTAAGTATGTCTAATGAGAGAATGATTGGCTCTCATCAACATTTCACCTCATAAGCAGCTCACTGCTCTGCATTTCCTGGAATGAACAGTTCTGCAGTGAAACAGATGGCAGTCAATTTGTTCTTTCTTACCCGTGAAATGGAGTTCGGAGCAAATGCGACGATAATTACTCTGAAAGTATCACATTTCTGATACCGGTGCGGGGAGTGCAGCGTGCATTTAAGTGTGGCAGTACATTATTGTGTCTGGGAGCATACAGACTGTAATTGATTCAGTGTTGCTGATGAAAGGAGACACAGGCAGGTGCCGGCCCCAATCACCTGCGGCCCCAAATCAGCTCTCACATTTCTAAGAAAAGGAGCTCATCCATTTGGCTAGCATTTAATACTTTTTGGGATCCATGCCAAAACAGAGTGCTGTGATAGATTTGATGCAGTAGTGAAGGGGCTACATAGCACTTTAGAGGTGCCTGTGGTAGCCTATTCACTATATAGTGCACTACGTTTGACTAGAGCCATACAGGCACAGGTCAAAAATAGTGCACCGTATAGTGAATACACTCTTAGAAAAAAAGTGCTATCCAGATCCTAAAAGGGTTCTTCGGCTGTCCCCACAGGATAACCCTTTTAAGAACACTTTTTGATTCCAAGTAGAACCCTAGAACCCAAAATGATTCTACCTGGAGTCAAAAAATGGTTCTGCTATGGGGACAACCGAATAACCTTTTTTATGAGAGTGTAGGGTGCTGTTTGTGAGGCAGCCCAGCAGCTCTCCTTTAGTTCACTGCATTCCATTTCATTGGCCTTTAAGGCTCCACTTTAAGCAGCTTTGGAGTCTCATAACCACTGATGTAGGTCAATGTAAACGAAGTGTGGCTCGTTAAGCAAGCTGCTGGCCAGTAGTCCTGATGTCGGTCATCTACGGTCTGTTGGACACATTATAAGAGACTGGTTATTGTCAGTTACCATGGCTGTTTATTACGCATTGATTTGAAGGTGTTTATCAATAAATGCAGTTTCAGATGTAGGGTCTTGCTATCAGTTGTTGCCACTATAACATTGTGTTTATGTCATTGTTGTGGGGCGATAGTCAATCTAGCTTGCTAAGCAATGTACTGTAGCTAGCTGAAGATACAGCCCTTACCTTATGCGTTGATTCAGTACACTCTCTCCTTTGTCAATGCAATTCTCAGTGTCAAGTTACATTTCAATGTATTCCCTACAACATGAATTTGCCATCCAATTAAAAAGTAGCCAGTGGGGTGCTGGTGCACCCATGTTGAACAACACCAAATGAATGGCTTGCTTGCGTGACCTTTGCGCAGGCAAAAGAAAATGCCATGCTTGCTAACTTGGTTAGCAATGTGACTGTTTTCAATACATCCACTGTTTTAGACAAAAAAAATTTAGCCAAGCAAGATAAATAAATGTTCAGTCAGTACTGAGTGAATGAACAGCAACAAAAGCTTCCTGTCATCACCAGACTGTCCATTTAAGACAATGGGTTCATGACAGGGTTCGGAGTGTAACTATTAACATCACCGCCACGCAATCTTCATGCTTGTGTGACACTTTTGATATTGTCTTTGTGATTAAAATGAAAAAGGGAAATACAAGTATTATGTGGGGGCGAAGGACACCGTCTGTCCTAGCTAAATACCGCCTCCCACCTGCTGTGTACCGGTCCTCCTAGCTAGCTAGCTAACACAGTGTCCTTCGACCACGCCTGCCCTCGCCATTGTTAACAGAACTGTGGGACAGCAGTGCCCGACAGGCGGAGGACACTGTCTGCCGGTGTCCTATCAATCGTTAGCTAGCTTGCTATATACAGTATCCCACCTACTGTGTACCGGAATCCTAGCTAGCACCCAGTTTTCTTAGCTAATCCCTGTCCGACCCTGGCGTGATATCAGCAGTGGTGGAAAAAGTACCCAATTTTCATACTTGAGTAAAAGTAAAGATATCTTAAAAGAAAATGTAGAAAGTATAAGTATAAGTCACCCAGTAAAACACTACTTAAGTGTCAAACTCCTTCTGTAAAGCAAACCAGACGGCATCATTTTATTTTTGGATAGGCAGGGGCACGCGCCAACACCATTTACAAACGAAGCATGTGGGATGACCAGGGATGTTCTCGTAATGAATACTCAAGGAGAAAACGTTGTAGATTCACGGGCAGAGCGCGGCAGATGTTTATTATGCCTTCGCAGAGGGCAGGTATCGTGGTCGCAGGCAATGGTCAAACACAGGTAGGCAGTCAAAAACAAACATTACCTCAAAACCATACAAACAGAATGAACTGAACTAAATAAGGAGCTGATGAGACCAGGTGAGAAACGAACACAGGTGAAATCAATGAACACAAATTAAAGACAGGACTACGTTCAAGAACACAAAGGAACAGAACACAAAGTTGACTAAGCAGTTCTCTTCATAAGTGTGTGAATTAGACAAATGTCCTGTCCTGCTAAGTACTTTTGGGTGTCAGGGAAAATGTATGGTGTAAAAAGTATATCATTTTCTTTAGGAATGTAGTGAAGTCAAAGTTGTCAAATATAAATAGTAAAGTACAGATACAACAAAAACCTACTTAAGTACTACTTTCAAGTATTTTTACCTAAGTACTTTTACACCACTGGATATCAGAGAAGAACGCCGTTGTCCCGGGAAACATTCAGATGACCACCTCTAAATCTGAGCATCTGCAGGATGTCACAGGTCCTCTGCTGGCGCAGAACACCAAACAGTTTGTTTATTTTTTTTTTAACCAGGAAGGGTTCATTGATATTTTAAATCTCTTTTGTGTGTCTAGGCCAAGATCGGCAGCACCAAGTCATTACACAATTACAGACAGACAACATGAAAAATTAAAAACTAAAAAGTAATCTAGTAAAAGATGTGCCACTTCATGCCTTGTTCTCCGAGCCACCTGATGTGACAGTCAATCATTTATTTAAAAAGTTCATGAAATGTTAATTATTAGTGTATTTTCCAGGGGCTTTCTCAATTGTCTTGTTATATTTCTGTTTTTTCACTTCCCTCTGGAAAATCTGCTGTTCAATATGAAATAATATATTTCTGTTGCCATTATTGTATATTTTGACTTTACTCGTTTTACTGTGTTACGCTGTGTTATAATGTTATATTATATATAAATGACTATTGTAGCTGGAATTTTTTTTACGCAATATCTACATAGGCGTACAGAGGCCAATTATCAGCAACCATCACTCCTGTGTTTCAATGGCACGTTGTGTTAGCTAATCCAAGTTTATCATTTTAAAAGGCATTGAGACAAGTGTTTTCCGGGTACTATTTAATGAAGCTGCCAGTTGAGGACTTGTGAGGTGTCTGTTTCTCAAACTTGACACTAATGTACTTGTCCTCTTGCTTAGTTGTGCATTGGGGCCTCCCACTCCTCTTTCTATTCTGGTTAGAGCCAGTTTGCGCTGTTCTGTGAAGGGAGTAGTACACAGCTCGTTGTACGAGATCTTCAGTTTCTTGGCAATTTCTCACATGGAATAGCCTTAGTTTCTCAGAACAAGAATAGACTGATGAGTTTCAGAAGAAAGTTCTTTGTTTCTAGCCATTTTGAGCCTGTAATCGAACTCACAAATACTGATTCTCCAGATACTCTGCTAGTCTAAAGATGGCAAGTTTGATTGATTCTTTAATCAGAACAACAGTTTTTATCTGTGCTAACATAATTGCAAAAGGGTTTTGTAATGATCAATTAGCCTTTTAAAATGATAAACTTGGATTGGCTAACACGACGTGCCAGTGGAACACAGGAGTGATGGTTGCTGCTAATGGGCCTCTGTATGCCTATGTAGATATTCCATAAAAAATCAGCTGTTTCCAGCTACAATAGTCATTTACAACAGGAGCAATGTCTACACTGTATTTCTAATCAATTTGATGTTATTTTAATGGAGAATTTTTTGTTGTTTTTCTTCCAAAAACAAGGACATTTCTAAGTGACCCCAAACTTTTGAATGGTAGTGTATACAGGCATATCCTCCAAACACCGGATTCAAGGGCATCATCACTTTTATAAAACGGGTTACCAACATATTCAAATAATGATTTACATATTTTCATTAAAAACATTATTTTGATGAATTTATTCATACTATTTCATCCTTCCACAATATATAGTCCCGGCACTAGGGTTGCTACCCAAGCCAGCTGGTCGTTCGTTCTTTCGGTTCGGTTGCCAGAGACGCGATCCAGTCGTTCCGTATTTTTATTCTGTATCTATAGACGCAACCCAGTCATTCATTCTCAATGTTCCATTGTCATACTCGCTGGCAACGTTCTTATCCCTTGCTTGCTAGCTAGCCAACTAGGCCTAACTTACAGTCAAGTCAGAATAACAGCGAAGTAGTTGTGTTTGCATTTGTTTCAGCTGTTTTTTTGTGACATTTATTTGGATACATCCGTAACAATGAGCTAATGAGGCGCGATTTCGCCCTGCCACAGAAAGATGTACTCCCTCATCAGGACACTGTTGTTCAGAGGAGTTGGCCAACAACACAGCTAGACAATCACTTCAAGCTGGAAAGACTAGCTGCACTTTGTTTTACCTTCATTCAATTGACATTTCTTTGTCTATATCCATAAAAAGGATGCCAGCTGATTCATGATTTCGACTGGCTGAGAAACGCTGCCTGCCTGCATGTCTATATCGTCCCGACTGCCGACACATTCATTACTATTGGACAGCTGGAGGTCAAATTTGAATATTGAAACAATGTTGCAAATGTCAGAGAGACAGACTGCAAGGTTTATACAAATCTCTGCTGCTGAAAACAAATGTTAGTCTAAAATAAATGTGAGATAATGTCTAGATGCTTTTTATAGTGGAGATCAAGTTTATAAATTGCCTGGCTGGGCTAATGAGGCAGTGGATTTCGCAGTCAGATGAAACAGAGTAAATAGGCATTTTAATGTCATAGATTTAGCCGGTGGTAACTTGTGGAATAGACACCGCCAGGAATGCAGTTTTAACCAATCAGCATTCAGGATTAGACCCACCCGTTGTATAATGTACTTCAAACAATGTGTATGCAGGTTGCTAAGGATTCAAACCTTCTCAAACAACCTAACTCATACTCATCAGTGGATTAATGGACTTTACAGTGTCCTGCTATTCAAATAATGTATACGATATCATTAGGCTGTATGTATTTCTTTAGATATTGGCCTATTGCAAATGTTTATTATTGTAGCGTCACCGTCTTTATTGCAAAATGAATACAAATACACGTGAAACGTTAAGCTACATATTCATTTGACAGGGGTAATAAACTGCCCATTGATCAGCAAAGCAATTGATTAAACATGACTGTGTTAGCAAAACAAATGTTTCTGAGTGCATATCAATATCACACGTAAGCTAACGGTTACAGAAATCAGAAATACAGACAGGCTCTGTAGACCTCTATATATGAGTGACTGTGTCCAATACACCACCACCTGGTGTTGTGTTGGGTACCTACTGACCCCAAAAAGATTTCATGAAATGAATTGTTAAATAAAAAGGTTTAAGTCAGGCGCCACATTACTACAAGACAAAACGGCTCACTCAATCAAGCATGATGGTCTTGTAAGTATAAAAGCAAAGCTTGTTTTCATAAATTAAAAAAATATACTACTGTAGTAGTCAAAGCTGTGTGCTGGAAAACCTTGGTAGAGCGTGGGTGGAATAGGCATTGTGATGCTCATGTGAATTTCCTTTATTTTTCGGCTTCAGACCAATGCCTACTGCTCACTTAAAACTTAGTTTTTTGTTTTTAATAGATACTAAAGGGCCAGTAAATAACGGTAGAATTGTGAAGTAGATTCAGATAGAGAAGTGTTGATGGTATTTCACTGTCCATGGTGCTGAATCTTACATCCGCCAGCTCTCTCTTCATCTCCCTCTCTCCTTCTCCATCCCCCCATCCCCCCATTCTCTCTTTATCTCTCTCTCTCTCTCTCTCTCTCTCTCTCTCTCCCTCTCCCTCTCCCTCTCCCTCTCCCTCTCCCTCTCCCTCTCCCTCTCTCTCTCTCTCTCTGAGTACATTTGGGGCGTCTCTGGCCGGGAAGATGCATTGTAAATAACGACCGCTGAGATATGTGGTGCTCGATAGAGGAGAGATAGAGCGGGGGAGGAGGAAAGGTATGGGAGGAGGTTGATTAATGGGGGAAGGATTCGAGGAAGGGGCCGGCAGGGCCCCTCAGTCCTGCCACTCAGGGGCTGGATCAATCTATTCTCAGGCCCCCTTTCTCACATCTCTTCCATATGGTTTAATGTGACTCATACTCACCCTCTGGCTTTCAAACAGTTACATTTCCTACCTACATAGCTTCAGGCTCAAGGGCATGTTTTAATAGTCAGTTGCTTATCAGTTACTTATGATTCATTGTTACAATGATCATTTCTTTATCTTCCTGAGATACAGTATCAACAGTGTGGGATTTGTTGCAAAGAGGATGCTATATTATCTGTAGCTACAGATTGTATACTGAAGGCTCTGAGAATAATATCCTGTGTATGGAATTGTTGCTATAGTGAACCTGAGGGACAGAGGGCCCGTTCACACTCAGATTGTACAACTGATGTACAACGCATTTAACACAATGTTTGTGATACAACTGATAACTGATGACCAGTAAACTTTGATTTGATAAGTTTGTAGTACAACAGAGAGTTTGTCTGCGCACAAATGTTGACACAGCCATTTTGCTGTTTCCCCACATGCCTGTGTACATATTTTTGTGACGATAAACCAAATGTTTTATGGGCCTACATTAGTTGTACAAGTTGAGTGTGAACGAGACCCAAGAGAAATACTGGACTGGGTCAAAAATGGCGATAAGAGAGACTGGCAGAGTGAGAGACATTGTAGATACAGTATCTCCTTGTGATTGTTGCCTCTAGTCCATTAATTCTGGGAATGGCCTTGTGTCATGTGTGCTCCCTATCCGGCCTCTAAGTCACCAGGCTGCTCGTTATGGTGCACACCTGTCACCAGCATAATGACACTCACCTGGACTCCATCACCTCCTTGATTACCTGCCCTTTATATGTCCCTCCCTTTGGTTTCTTCCCCAGTCGTTGTTCTGGTTTCATGTCGAGGCGCTGTTTGTGGTTCTTGTTTTGTTCATTTATTAATTAAATGTATTCTCTCCCTGAACTTGCTTCCCGGACTCTCAGCGTACATCGTTACACCTTGTCAGTCTTTCATCCATCCATCTACAATGCCTTCAGAAAGTGTTTGACTTATTCCACATTTTGTTGTGTTAGCCTGAATTCAAAATGGATAAAAAAAATGAATATATACTCACCCATCTACACACAATATTTCATAAGGACTAAGTGAAAACATGCTTCACCTTTGGTTGTGATCACAGCTGGGAGGTTTTCTGGGTGTTGCACACCTGGATTGTACAATATTTGCACATTTATTATTTTAAAAAATTAGTCAAGCTGTCAAGTTGGTGGTTAATCATTGTAAGACAGCCATTTTCAAGTCTTGTCTTAGATTGTCAAGCCGGTTTAAGTCAAAACTAGGTAACGAGACCCCTCAGGAACATTCGATGTTATCTTGGTAAGCAACTCCAGTATATATTTGACCTTGTGTTTTAGGATATTGTCCTGCTGAAAGGTGAATTTGTCTCCCACTGTTTGTTGGAAAGCAGACTGAACCAGGTTCTTTTTTAAGCTGCCTGTGCTTAGTTCCATTTCTTTTTAAAATCCTAAATGCTTTGTATTCAGGACATAAAATGTATTTCTTTGACACATTTGTTCAGTTTTATTTTACTGCCTTATTGCGAAGATGGTTCATGTGAATATCTTTATTCTGTACAGGCTTCCTCCTTTTCACTGTCATTTAGGTTAATATTGTGGAGTAACTACAATGTTGTTGATCCATCCTCAGTTTTCTCTTATCACAGCTATTGTTTTAAAGTCCCCATTGGCCTCATGGGGACATCCCTGAGCGTTTTCCTTCTCCTGCAACTGAGTTAGGACGCACGCCCGTATCTTTGTAGTAAATGGGTGTAGTGACACTTCAAAAGGGATTTTAAGTGTCTGCTTTGCAAGGCATTGGAACACTTCAGTGGTCTCTGTGGTTGAATCTTTGTTTGAAATTCACTGCTCGACTGAAGGACCTTACAATTATTTGTGTGTGTGTGGGGTACAGAGATGAGGTAGTCATTCAAAAATCAGGTTAAACACTTATCGCACACGGAGTCCATGCAACTTATTATGTGACTTGTTAAGCAGGTTTTTTTTTCCGACTGAACTTATTTAGGCTTGCCATAACAAAGGGGTTGAATACTTATTAACTCAAGACATTCCAACATTTCATTTTTAATTGACTTGTAAACATTTCTAATAACATACTTCCTTTTTGACATTATGGGTTATTGTGTTCAGGCTGTAACACAACAAAATGTGGGAAAAGTCAAGGGGCATGAATGCTTTCTGAAGGAACTGTAAGTGTGTACTTCAGTCTATCTAGCGTTAGCATGGAAAAAAACAGATCCTGTATACACCAAACATGTGCACGCGCACACACACACACACACACAAAGAAATCTTCACACCGTAGAGTGTGCACAAGACTTGAGGCAAAATGCTGGCACTGTCAAATGTGTTATGCACATGCGTACTCACGCATGACTCTCGTACCTTACACAAATTTGCAAAGGGGATTGCCTCCATTGACAGGCACATGGGCATATACTGTGGATCATCAGGCTCACTCAGATGGACCTCTACCACAAGTCTGTTCTGTGGGTATATGGTAGATATAACTTTGGTCAATGTGCCAATGCTTAATTGATCCATGTAGAAGGCATCAACTGAACTGCCTGCCGACCTGCATTGTGACAATTCAAACAAATGTTCTTTCTGGCCAACCGTTCAGGTATATTCCCCCCTCCCGTTTGTTGACTTTGTAATTGTGTAACGACATTTGGAACATTCTGAACACACTCCACTTCCAGAAAAGATCCAATTACTTCCTGGGTTAATGAATGAACGTCGTTTTGTTTGTTTTACATGTGCTGTGTTCTGGTACCTCTTTGATTTGTGTTACCCTGTCACTGTTAACGTTAAGATCTAACTTTACCACATACCCACACACATGACCAGAAGTCCGCCCCATCACACACCTGAGCTGTACCATTCCCACTCAGACAGCCCTACAACAGGGCTCTGAATGGTCTCCAATCACAGGCAGAGGTTTTCAGACGACAGCAGAGAGTACTTCTCTCTCCCCTTTCTCATCACCCATGTGTCTGAGCACTGAGCTGTTTCCCCCTGTTCCCCTTCAGCTCTCAGTTGTTTTATAGGTCCCTTTGGACACAGCAGTAAACACACAGGGAGTGGCGGAGTGAGTGTGTGTGTGTGTGTACGTCAATGTGTGTGTGTGTACGTCAATGTGTGTGCGCTCGTGTGTATGCCGGTTAAAGGAACCTGCCAAGCGCAGCCAATTACCAGGTACAATTAGCTGTGTTTTCACTATAGGAGCCAGGACAACATCGTAGCCCCCTAAAAAGCTGTTACGCTGGGAGACAAGGGCAGACCGTTTTCTCTTGGTTGGCATAAAATCCATGGGCCCTTCTAGAGGCTCAATGTGGAACCCCAATTGTCCCTACCACAACCCCTTTATCTGAGACACAAACACACATACACCATTACTTCCCCAGATTACATTATTTTAAAGAATAGGAGTATTGTAGCTATGGTACACACACACACACACTACTGGTAGTGTAGCGTGTACATATAGAATGGGGCAGTCAGGATTTTCATTAGGAGGATTTAGTTTTTTATGCTCTTGCCTGATTGCTGCCTGTATATTACCTGGCTTTACCGTTTCCTGTTTTTTCCCTGTATTTCCCGTTACCAGCCATCATGTCCTTTAGCTGTGGGCCTTACTGATGCACTTCATCAGGCTCTGTCCCAGTCAGCACTTTCCTGCTGGGACACAACACAGTAGGACCACTGCTGCTGCCACTGTAGAGCAGCAATGCTCTATACTACTGGTGTGCCTTTATTCACAGTGGGAACAGTTTATCCCCCCCCCCACCCTCTTTCTCCTCTCCTCCCTTCCCGCCCTTCCTAAGTGCTCCTCTACCAAACTCTCTCAGCCCTTTCCATTTAATCTAAACACAGTTCATTTTCCACTTCCTATTCTCTTTCCTGTAAATGGAAAGGAACATTTCTGCGCCAGGCACGGTGGCACGCACCACGAGAGAGAGAGAGCCTGTTGGATCTCATAAATCACAGGAGTACAGACTTGGCAAAGTGGCCCACAGACACACATCTACTCCCATACTCACAGACACACAATATAAAGGCAATTTCTATATTTCCATCTCCTCCCCCCTTTAGAATACTGATCATGTTAGTGCCAAACAGGAATTCCAGGTGTCATCTCTGGTGACAGAATGGAGGTAGCTAGCTAGCTAACACAAGATTTTGATCTGGGTCCCGAGATTATTCAGGTGAGATTGATCAGTTTAGAGGTGTTTGTAATGTCACTTTCATATGCAACGGTGATTGCTTTGACTGCTCTCCGTCTTGACCCAATCAAAGCCCCCACAATGTAATGTCTACTGCCAAACCCTGATGAAGGCTACAGGCGACCGAAA